>NW_006800400.1:14998-24174 GCF_000485575.1 Poecilia formosa | reverse complement strand
AACCAAAGAACAGTTGACGTCAAGTAAAAACGTCCATGAGGAAAGAAAGTGTGTGGCTGCTGATAAGAATAAAAAGACACCACGCAGAAGGTTCGAGGTTCTTCGTTCCGCAGCATTCGAGACGAGCAGATGGAGATGCAGACTAAAGGGAGGGTTGCTTGCTGATACCCCGGGATGATGAGACTGATTGCTGCACAAGGAAGGAATAAGATCCGTTTACCCACAACCTGGGATTCTCATTCGACCGCAGCCCTACGCTCAACCCAAAGGATTACAACGATGCTGCAGTGGACATGGGGAATAGACAAAGATCGTTTGGATAAAGAACTGAGTTTGTTGAGGATTCTCACCAGTTCAACTTTGGATTTATTCTAAAAGGATTCTGCCAAGACAAAGTCAGGACTCCATCCATGGACGTTAAAGTTATCTGCTGCCAAGATCGTCTCTGCATCTGGGTTTGAGTAATACTGCCTCCCCCCAAAGCCTCTATTTAGATTAAGACACAGTGTAGGGTTAGAAGTAGGAGTAATTTCTGATGATTCTTAAAAGTTTTAATTTCTTAATTTTTTCAATTGAGATGCTGTATGTCTTTTCCCTTGCTTAAGCTTGCTAATAAAATTACTAAAGTCTAATTTGATGTTGTGGACAGTTAAATTAATTGAGTCATCTAGATTTAATTTCTCTGATCATTGTAAAATCAATGCTTATGGTCCTAGTAACTTAGGGTGGCTTCAAAAGTTCTTTAGTTCAGATAAATAATGTCCCTGGGACTTATTCCTAGTCGCTAAAATTATCTAAGCCGGTTACCAAGTGCACGTTAATTACAGGGAAGGAGCTACCGTTAACAGATGTGGTTCATGAGTTCGGACATCGGCGGGGCTACTCCGATGTCTGAGTCATGAACTGAAGCGGGGCATAACGTCTGGATGAAGGTAGTCAGAGCTTAGACGAATCCTTCTCGCGCCCAGTTTAAATAAAAGTTCTCTAAATTCTAAATTGTGGTAATACCCGGGAATTAGAGTCTTTTCGGACCCGTGAGACGGAGAGCTGGTCAGTAGTCAGTCTGTTAGAGTTGGGAGGAGTTAAAAGTCGTGGCTGAATACTGAGAATTAACAAAGTCTAATCAGCAGAACGCACCGTGACTGAGTATTGACATGAGCTAAAGGAATAAAAGATGTTTTTGCTCAAAAATTTGTATTCACTACCAGGGACACAGAAATAAAATATGAATGGTTTTACTGATTGACAATAAATCCCAGCTTTATGCAGCTTTGAGTTTAATCTTCAATATTAGAGATCTCTTTAAATGATCTTATGTCTTTGAATGTGGAAGAGTGTAATGGATTATTGTGTAATCCTATATTTGTCTCTTTAACCACAGAAAGCAGCTTTTTAAGGACAGAACCGGTATCACTGCTGGACTGATATAAAATCAGGAAACGTCAGACATGGATTCAAAGTAAGAAACAAAAATGAAATATTTGCTTTTACTGGTTTGGAGTCTTTCATGTTACATTGAAACATGAAAGTGAAAAGAATATTTTAAACACTTTCAAATTCTGAGACTGTGAAAATAGAAATATCTGAAGCTTGAACAATAACCAATGAGACAAACTAGAATTTGTAACTAGAATAATGTTGAATGTGTTGAGAAAAATGTCCAATCTAGAAACAGATCTTCATAGTTCTGACAAATTGAATTGGTTTTCTGGCATTTGCATGCACTTAACCCGACACAAATAAGGAAATCTCTGCAGATTAAGGAATAAAATCGGGAGTATTAACTTATATGCATGAATAAAACCTATAATGAATGTCTTTAGATGGTTTAATCTTTAACCCGTAGATGCATACGTGGTTCAAAATGACCTGGTGAATTTTGTTTTCTCTCCATATCTTTTTAACAAAAAGTTATTTCATAGTCCAGCTATTCCTCAAAAACAAATCACCTGATTAATCTCCTACATTATTTTATTGGTACATTCTGATCAACTGTGACTGACAGCAATATATATTTTATAGACCACACAGACTGCAAACAATCAACTTACAATTAATGGTTTATTAGATTAAAATGAGTTTGAATCAACTAACCAATAAAACCTTCTTTTAGTGTTGTAATAAAAAACATTTAGTATAGATTCAAAGACGATCATCAGTTATAATGAATGCAAACAGAAAATATCTTTGGCTATTAATACAAAGAAGGAAGTGACCTCATCTACAAGGTGAGGTCACATGACTACTGAGTTGCTATTTCAGGCAGCATTAGTTATGCATCAGTCAGGAGAGCTCACCTATGACTTCCTCCTTTGAAGGAGGACACAGCTTTGGGAGAAATGAGGTAAATGAAGGTGGTTGTTGAAACAAACGATTTCAAAGGATCTTCATGGCATTCGTTGCATTTGGACTCTTCCACTCTGGCTCTGTTAGTGCTAAACTGGATTCTTACAGGAGCGTCACCAGTTTTAGGGAAGAATTGACGTTGAAATGATGTTTGTTGAATTTTACGAAATTTGAAATTCACAAAACACGGCGATATGCATGCACAGACGTTTTTAAGTCCAGTGAAAAGCATGCACAAAGAGTTGCACCTTATTGTGTATAAGAAAACACCTCCTATGACTTATTCATTCATCCATATTATTTATTTATTAATATTATTTGCAGAACGTCTGAGGATCACAGACCAGCTTCACCTACACCAACCAGTATCTCAATGAGAAGTGAGTGCTCCAGGGACCTTGATGTAAAATTCAAAGGAGGAGGAACCAGGTAAATGAAAGTGTCCCAGCCGAACTGCTTTAACTGAAAATCAAGAAATTCGATAGGAAGTGTTAAGAGAGGAAAAAGAAATGCAAACAGAAACAGCTGCAATAATTCTGGTGATATGAATGTGAATTTTCGACTGATACATGCAGTAAAGGCAGCCTTTGAAACGTAGATTCAGCCTTCAAACTTGCCACATGTTGACACAATATTTACCTCCTCAATCTGGCAAAGAACTCTGACTTGAGTTTATTTCCATGTTCTAAAGAAATCCTGCTGTTAATTTTTTTTATCTGGTCTCACTGTGATACTGAAAAATAAACTCATGTATTTGCACCAGTCTATAATGTCACCCATCTTAACAAATTAATCATTTCATTTGGAAAACAGAAATAAAACAAAAAAACAACAACAAAAAAAAAAATGCTTCTGTTGCAGGATACCTGCATAGTTAGTTGGCTATGCTGTAAAATGGCACTATGTGCCTTGAAAATGCATAATACTGCATCTTTAAAATGATGCTAAAGCCTCATTTGGCTTCATGCATGCATCAAGATCAGCTCCAGCGTCATTTTACACTAGAGTCACGAATTTGAGCTCGAATTTTTCCTTTTCTTCAGGTGTATATTATTACTTAAGGAATAATATGGCCTTCACATTATTTGTAAAGACACTGTTAGCAGTCTAGTAGGTGGCTCAATGTCTTGGGACAAAACTCACTGGTGTGTGGAAAAACCTCAAAAAATATTTAAATTCCATCAAAAAAAGAAAGAAAAAAAGTAAAAATACAAACAACAAAGAAAAAAAACAAGGTTGTTGTCAATTCCATTTTTCTTTTACAGATTTTATTTTTCCACAAGTATGTTTTTTCTTTTTCTTAAATTGTACAAGATATGTCAAAATAAATGTGGAAAAAAGTTTAAGAACAGCAATAAAGTCTCCTGTGTCCTGTGCAGGTGCTTCGTTACGGTAGAAGAGTCATAACTGTGATTTCTGGTATTTTCTGCTTTTCTTTGGTGCTCAGAAACTCATTTAGAGATAATTAGTGACAATGTATTATCTGCAGAATGTCTGAGGATGACAGACCAGCTTCACCTACACCAACCAGTATCTCAATGAGAAGTGACCACTCTGGCTTTTATGACATAAACTTCAAAGAAGAAACAAGGTAAACCAAAGTGTTATGGAAAACCGTTATTGTTTCTGGAAAACGCAATTGTCATTATTGTGTGATTGTGTTGCATTTGCAGCCTGCCTAATTATCACAGATCAGCTTCTCCTGCTGCCAGCATTGGTTCTGAGAGTAATGATCTCTCACATTACTTAAGGAGGGAAGCAGCAAGGAAAACTGTGACATCATTGTTTATACTCAAAACCCCAGACTGTGAGATATGAGATGGGATAAAAGCTGTAAGTGAGGATGTAAGCACACTTGTAGTATATTAGCCAACAATTATAGGACTCCAAACTGTCCTTTAAGATATGAATGTTGCACACACTGATAATGCGTTAAAAATATATTATACTATAATATATAGTATTGTGAAGCCTTAAAGTAAGACATTTTGTTTGAGCAAAAGTTTTGTTCAAACAAAATGCACATATGTATTCAGCTTTTCAAAACGCAGAATAGAGAATATTCTGCACATGTTTGTCCTAAGAAGCTTACAGGAAATTGCTTCTGTAAACATCCATCCTGCACTGTAAAGCAAGAACTGCAGAGCTGAACGAGGCAGCTGTGAATGTTTTTGAAGCGTGGCCAACACAGACTGAACGTCTTTGTTCACTTTGTCCACTGCCATTACTTAAACTACAATTCTAAAACAATGTTATTCTTCTTCTTCTCCTTCTGTTTGCTCATTGGCCTGGTGGAAATCCTACCAGAGAAATCCAAGTGAATGGGAGAAAGCCAAGACTGTGCTGTGAAGAGAAATTTGAATGGAGCTGAATTAGCTGTGGCCAGGCAACTTTTCTGTAACAAGCAAGATTTCTTCAATTATTCCTTTCATGTTTTGTTTCTTGTGTTGTCTTTTTAGCCCTCCACAAACTCACAAATCTGTGACATCAGTGTCTGTAACAAAGCCATCTGAGGATGAACTGCTCAGCATCAAAAGAGGTATGGTTTGCAGTCATGTGTGTCTAGCCTCTTTCAGAACGTTGCACCACAAAACTGAAACTGTGCAACCCACAGACCAATTCCACGTTGGAGGCTTGGTATCCATGTACAGATTTTACCCTATTGTTAAGAAGCAATAAGATTTTCTGTAACGTTTAAGTTCTAGAATGTGCGTATGTGATCCTTTTGTTTGTGAAATATTTGTTACCTTTTTGGGTGTGTCCTATGGCAGCCATCTTGGAACCTACCAAAGAGGAGACCTGCCTCAAACCCACCTCTTTTATAGAAAGGGCTATGTTTGCTGGAATTTGATTGGCTGGGCAGTTAATTAAGAAGGTGGGGACAACAGTATATAAGGAGACTGCTGGCTGAGCCTTGGAAAAAAAAAGGGAGAAAGCTTGAAAGCTTGAGAGACTGAAGCAGAGAGATTGAAAGCTAAGAGACTGTTGGGAAAGATGTCATTTTGTCTCGTCCGTGAACTATGCTGTGCTGAAGAAGGCCTAATAAACCACCTTTGTCTATGCTACAGCTGAGTTTTCCTTCCACACCACACCTCTCAGTGTAACACCTAGTATATAATAATGTAACTTTTTTTGTCTGTTAAACATTTTGTTTGTTGCTGAACTGGGCTGCTCAGTCCAGAGTCCACCTGCTGCATTAGAACTATGAAAACAATATTTTTTTTATCTATTTATTCTTTTGTTTTAGTTGGTGGTAATTTGAATACCTTGCTATGTCCTGGCATATTGATTCAATACCTGATTCCCGATAATCAGATGGTGGCATGACTTGGTCGTTTTCAATCTCCAATCAATTTGTTTTATTAATTAGTATTCTTGGGAATGTATTAATTCCAGTAGATGTTCAAACAAGATCATTATTATTTCCCAATACATGCATACTTTACCTTTGTTTGATTGCTCTTTATTATTTGTTTTGTGCCTTTGCATTTCAGATACCGGTCCTAAGCAACAACTCTGTGAGACCTGGAGGAACTGCATCCTTTCTGTCACTTTAAGTGAGCTCACTGATGTGGAATTTGATTCAGAACTCTTTGAGATAACCAAAAACAGGAAATACATGGATAAGATGGTAGAGACCTACAGCGATCTATTCATTACGCCAAAAAGGAACGACAGGACGGTGCTAACACAGGGAGTTGCTGGTATCGGAAAAACATATCATACAAGAAAGTTGATGGTCGACTGGGCAAAGCAGAAATCCAACACACACATCGACTTAATGGTTCCGCTTCGTTTTGCTGAGCTGAATGCAGGGTTAAGAGCTGAAGCGCAAAGCATCGCAGATCTGCTCGATAGTTTTCTCAGTGAAACGAAACAGCCTCAAGTTTCCACCTACGAGGAATGTAAGGTGGCATTCATACTCGATGGTTTGGAAAACTGTCAACTTCCTCTTAACTTTAAGAAGAATAAAAAGCTGACTAAAATCACTGAACGAGCAGCGGTGGACGTACTGCTGACCAACCTCATCAAGGGAAACCTGCTTCCTAACGCTGTGCTCTGGATCATCTCTCAGCCTTCGGGAGTTAAAAAGATTCCTGCTAAATACATCAACAAGGTTCTAGTTTGTAAAGGTACGAAACTTGTTCACTCATGTAAAATAAACATATCAAGGAATGTTGAAGTAAAAATAGTTCAAGAATTAGAAAACAATATTTAGTAGAAACATTAGAATAATGACATCTGTATTGTAATCACATAATAATTGTAGAAATTTATATGAAAACTCAAGGTATTCTTTATCATTTCTAATTTACCTCCTTTTTTAGAGATTGATGTCCAGCACAGACTCACGGCGATCGGGAAAAATGGGATCTTGGCTGCATATGAGGGTGAACTGATTGAAGCGGAGACGGATTCAGAACTCTACATGATCGACACAAACAACCAACATGAAGAGAAACTGGTGAAAACCTACAACGATATGTTTACTGACCTAAAGAAAAAGACTGTGCGAACAGTTCTGACGAAGGGCATCGCTGGCATCGGCAAAACCTTTCAAGCAAAGTTGTTCATGTTTGACTGGGCAAAAGGAAAGTCCAACAAGGACGTTGACATCATAGTCCCGCTTCAGTTCAGTGAGCTGAAAACACAAAAAGAAGCTCAGAGCTTGGACAGTTTGCTCAAAGGGTTTTTCCATGATGAGGCGAAGCCAGGAGTCAGTATCTATGAAAAGAAAAAAGTGGCTTTTGTCCTTGATGGGCTGGAAAACTATGACCTTCCTCTAGACTTCGACAACAACATTGAGCTTACAGATATAAAGACGGCAGCATCGATGGATGTGATCCTAACGAACCTCATCAAGGGAAACCTGCTTCCCAAAGCTCTTCTCTGGATCATCTCTCAGCCCTCAGGAGTTCACAAGATTCCTGGTGGATATATTGAACAAGTTACAGAATGTCGAGGTAAGAGAGCAATAAAAAACAAATGAAGCACCTCATCTACTTTCTGTTGGAAACTATTTCTGCATCAGTTCCTGGTTACATGAAGGCATGTCGTCCCTTACGTTCAGTAATAAATAGTTCTTTCATCCAATACCACATCAGACCCTCTGCCTTTTAATATAGTGTACTCCAAATGCAACCAAACTCAGGTTGAAATAACTTAGAAAAAGAAAAAAAGAAACACTTGTTCTTTTGCTAAACATTGCTCACTTGCTATGAGTTTTGTTAGTTGCCCACTCGTTAGTATAATAGAATAGTTAAAAATAATTCAGTCTAATTTAATTCAAATGTTTATGTAAAGGGAACTGGTACAACAGTCAGCCATTAAGTTAAAAATTTTATAGATTTAATATCAAAACCGTTTCTAGAAAGTTGCGTTATCATACATGTTTACTAAAAACTCCCCATAAAAAACAAGATAACAAACTAAATCAATAAATACTATCTTTGATACAATTTATTACAACTACATAATTGTTCCATTTTTACATTGTTACTACTAACAAGCTAATCTTTGTTTTTCCAATTTAGAAAGCCTCATGCGGCGAAAGAACCTTGTTTCAAGTCTGAAGAGAAGATTCATCCAGGAATACCCTGATGGAGGCGAAGATGAAGTCAATCATCCAAATCAGAAAACCACAGAACACATCATGAGAAACGTCCCTGTTGATGATATGAATGATGACGCAACCAGTGAAAACACAGCATCTAAATCACTGATAAAACTAAGTGCTCCCTCTGACGTCTTCAAAAACGGAGAACAGAAAATCAGAACCGTGTTGACCGTAGGAGAACCTGACATTGGAAAATCCTTCCATGTGCAGAAACTTGTTACAACTTGGGCAAAAAATGAAACTCAGCACTCCATCTTCACCTGGGATAAAGATCAAGTAAGACCTTTACAGGGAAAAGCTGAAGACAATTTGGAAGTTATATTTCCACTTGACTTATCAAAGATTGACCTCATTAAAGGGAAAAGGATCAGTTTTCTGGAGCTTCTCAGTTATTTATTTGTGGAGATAAAAGAATTTGTCGTCTCCAACTACACACGGTTTGAATTTGTATTTGTCTTGGATGGACTGAATGCCTGTCAACATCTTCTCCACTTTGACAACAATGAGACAGTGACTGATGTTAGAGAGCAGGCCTCAGTGGATGTGCTAATAACAAGCCTCATTAAAGGAAACCTGCTTCCCACAGCCCGAGTCTGGATAACTTCCAGACCCTCGGCTGCTGAGCAGCTCCCTGATGAGTACGTCGACAGAAAGACTGAAATTCGAGGTGAGATAGTTTTGTTTTTACTAAGATCTGTCACTGATAAAAAGCAGTTTTTAGCAAGTCATGAGGTAGTCGGTTCTACTGTTCTTAGGCAGGGAAATGATCCAGTGATTGAATGATGTGGTAATTGTGGAAAAAAAAGACAGTGTGGCTTAATAAGTAAGTGTAGACAAAGACTGAATCAAAACTGGTAACAATATCAAGCCTAGAATTACAATAGGTATTTCAAACCCTCATGCAACATATTATGCGTCTATCAATCCATCCATTTTCTTAACACCCTTGTTCCTTAGTGGGGTCAGGGGGGGTGCTGGTGCCTATCTCCAGCTAACGTTCCAGGCGAGAGGCACAGGCAGTGGTGGAGAAAGTACTCAAAAAATGTACTTAAGTAAAAGTACAAATACACAGTCAAAAATGTACTCAAGTAAAAGTCAAAGTACCACATTAGTATTTTACTTAAGTAAAAGTAAAAAAGTACTGGCTTTTAAAAATACTTAAGTATTAAAAGTAAAAGTACTTGCTGAATACATAACCTAATCGCTAATATCA
>NW_006800400.1:0-14988 GCF_000485575.1 Poecilia formosa | reverse complement strand
TTTGTCATGAAGGTCCTGTTTAAGTGATGTCTTGATTAGGAGTAGGTGTGGCATTAAACAGTCCCAGGTGTGACAAGAGACAGTGAACTCAGGTGTGATGGACCACAGTTAGGTCGGTGTGGGTGGCAATTACTTTCACCAGGGCCATCTAGATTTAGATTTTTGTGCATTTTGTGTTTACTTGTGTTATCTATGACTAATAAGTAAATTGTTTTTATGTTCTGAAACACTGAAGTGTAACAAATTATGCAAAAAAAAAAAATGAAATTAATCAGATAAGGGTGGGTGGAAAGACTCCCAGAAGTTAGTGGACAGAAGAAAATGCTGCTGTTCTATTTAAAATGACTATTTTTTTATATTAGTGTTTAGGTTGTTTAGGTTCACTGTACCTGACCACATGGTCTGAATTTTTTAATGTACACATCAATGGACATGCAGATTGCCACAGAACTACAGTATATGTAAAGTAGCTTGAACATATAATTATTGTGCACTCCTAATACTATTCTTACTGTAAATTTCAATTACTGTAATTTATGTCAATTTCCGATTGTATGCTACTCCAATCTACAAAAATTGCATTGCATGTCTAAGCCAAGTCTAATGACTCAAGCAAGGAGAATAAAATCATAAACTTCTTTATAATATGCTTTGAAATTGATTAAAGAAATGTGTTTTATGTTTGTGGTTAATTGGAGTGAAGAACTAAAACAAAACTAGATTTTAAAGGATTTGTTTTTAGATTGCATATTTTGTGAAATATTTTTTTCTTCTGAGTTTGATATTATTGTTCAGACAGACTTATGTGCTTTTACTGTAAACCAGTAACATTAAAAGGCAACGGACTGCTGTTATTAGTAATGAACTTGCAATGCACATTTTCAATTTTAACAAATACAAATATTTAAACCATTTGATGAAATCCAGAATATTTTTAATTGTACATTTTTATTCTGTGTTGAAAACAAATTTGCTGATTAATAAAACTGACATTTAACAATTTTTCCCCTTTCCTTAAGAAAATATGTATTTAAAAAAATATATTTTCCAAGACATTTGTTAATATATTTTGTTTAACTTCTTCGGAGTTCAATAAATTTATTTTTACTGTCTTTTTTGATATGAAGTAATTTAAAATCTTTGAAAAACATGTGCTATGTATAGTTAATAACTATTTTCTACAAAGCCCTGTCTGTGTGTGTGCAGGTGTGTGTGCGTGTGTGTATTTTGGAACAATATCATCCAGGAACTATTTTAATGAAAAGCACTTAGGTTAATTGGGAATCTTGTGCAAGATGAGACAGTGTGACAAGCAAAACAGTGTCAGCTCTGAGTTCTGAAAACTTGCTCTTAGACCTTAGTCCAGTGCTTCAGTTCTTGTCCTCATG
Organism: Poecilia formosa; assembly: GCF_000485575.1. NCBI lineage: Eukaryota > Metazoa > Chordata > Actinopteri > Cyprinodontiformes > Poeciliidae > Poecilia > Poecilia formosa. Next base: position 13,600 of record NW_006800400.1, on the reverse strand, counting down.
TACCATTGCCCTGCGATAACAACTAAACTCTACCCCACTCCTTTCCTGCCACTCATCACACTCAAAGATAGCAGAGAGCAAGAGGCAGGGTGTGAGCACCGCGTACATGAGCATGTTTAATAAATTCTGCCAGATCGAAGAATTTCAGGAAGCCAGAAATGCATCAGAGGCTCGAGACACGGGAGGCGATGTCACTCCCTCTCCATTCATTCCATCCATTCGAAACTCAACTGCGCTCCTCCAGTTAAGCCATCAGCAAAATGTGTGCATGTGAAATTTGAAGCTTGTACATATAGACGTGCACACAGGTGTGTGTCTTAATTAGCCACTGAACTAGTAGCTTACAAACATTTCACTGATTTATCTAAAACTTCTGAGGCAGTCATGTATATAATTAACACTAAATCTACTGTCAACCACAATTAGTCTGAGACAAAACTGGAACCTGGTGAAAAAACTAGCTTCCAAATTGTATTATAACAACAATCACTATCAAGATAGGCACAACTAATTTGCATTTGCATACTTAATCAAAATTAAATTTTTATTCATTGGATGTAAAAACTTGCTACAGTTTTTTCTGATAATTCTTCAAGTAATAAAGTAGGACATATGATTATAGAGGACAAGGTAATGTTACACATTCTAGAAATACATGCAAACTCAGAGCAAAATAAAATCACAATCTAAATTGTAATAAAAAAGTGTCTGAACTGGTAACTTATTTACATAGTGTAAGTGAATCATTTCATAAGTAAATCATTGTAGTGATTTATGTAAGAGCACACTAGGAGGACCCGAAATCAGCCACGAGACAGGAGTGAGCAGAAAACTTAGGATCTTTATTAGCGTAAGCACACTGGTTAGACAGCTGTACAGGCTAGGAGATTGGGCATGGGGGCCGGGGGAGAAGCGCTGATGCAGGGCAGCGTACTCACAACGTAGCATCAGAGTAAGATCCAAGTTCTTGGTCAGCCGGGCCGAGGTCATACACAAAGGGGTAGAGAGCAGAGTCCGAGGGAGTAGGCGTGAACGGCGTAGAAGAACAGGCTAGGTCGAGATCCGGGTAGGCAAACAGCAGTCCGACAAGGGCAAGGCAAAAGGGGCAAATCCAGAGAACAAGAGCGAGGCAGTAACACAGAGGGTTCCAGTATTTTCTAATACTATAATTTTATTGACACTTATCATGAAACATGGTCTCTCTTTCCATAAAGATAAGAGCACTGTACTTGTGCTGACAAGAAAACATCCTGCTGAATACTATCAATCAATCAATCAAGTTTATTTGTACAGCACATTTCAACAACAAGGCAGTTCAAAGTGCTTTACATCATAAAAACAGTCATAAAACACAGGCAACAATTGAAAGATAACATTTTGTCTTGTGGTAGCATTGCACATCAGAACATTTATCAATGTTTCATTTATAATGTTTCAAAAACTTTATGTTATAAAACATCCTCCATTCAGGGACGAGTGAACATCCAGGTCAAGATGGAGGGAGAAAATGTGGACAGAACCAGTTTTTAGATATTAAAAGCTGTCAGGATCTGAGTTGGTCACATCTCACAAGAATTACTGTGTGAGTTTTTGATGTAAATTTAAAGATACAGCATGGTATGGCTGTGTTGGTATTCATTACATTGTTTTAGAATTTTTTTAAGTAAGAATACCTAAAAGTAAAATACTTTAAAAGAATGTTTACTTCACTGTTTATTTCTTTTTTCCATATACATATTTTACATACTATGAGAGACTTTCAAGTCCAATAATTTCATTTCATTATTGATGTTCCATTCTTACTGGAACATAAGCAAATTAAAGTTAAATGCATTATTTTGTCTCCTGAAACTGCAGCCTCTATACTTTCTGGAAGATATGGGAAACAAAGACCCACTATGCACGTTTTAACAAGATATTACACACTAAGTCCTTAACGAAATAGAATATAGTTTATTAACCATCCTATGTTTGGCAATCAAAAGAACATTAAGACGATACAAAGTAGAAAAATAATATACAGCTATGACACAAGGTTAGTGCAAGGTTAGTACAATTTGATGTGAACTAAAAGGGAAATGAATACTTAGGAGGAGAATATAGAAGACAAACCTGTAAGAAGTTTGTTACTGCAATATTGAGCTTAACTGTGGTTTATAGGCTTACAATCATTGATTCTCCTACTGCAAGATTTATGACAAGAAATGTTCTTGGATTTATATTTCAAGGCCAAAGTTCTTACTTGTACAGCTCTGATGCTGTTAAATATTAACTTTTCTCATTTGTAGACATTTTGTGACTGTTGGAACCGACTAAACATAAATCTTAAGACCTCATACAGTTCAGATGTTTTCCTTTTTCATAGAAATTGTTATTTGTTAGGCATCTATAACTGTGTTTTTGCAAGAAGAAATAGAAAAATATTGAAGCAAGATGTCGAGTTTGAAGTAAGATAAAATAGAAACCTGCTGAAACATCAGGAGATCTAAAAGAAAATGTCTCAGGAAGAGGATGGGATCATGTCAGGTAGCAGGTAAGTGAAGCATTTTTGTTTTCAGTGTCATCTTTTCTGAAAATCTTCCTCAAGAGAAAAAAGTGATATGGTAAACTGATCGTTTGGATTTTCCAAAATTTTATTTGAATTGTAGAATGAATGCAAAGTGTGTAGAATATAGGTGAATAGAATGACAAGCTTAGTTGTGAGGTATTTACTTTTAATTGTGTGAGCCCTCATTTAAAGGAAAGATTTTGGTCAAGTATGAACAATGTAAATGGAGGAAAGTCTTACTGTAATATTGTCATATCTTAAAACTTAAAGACGGTTTAGTTCTAGAACTACTTGGCAAAGGAATTCCATCCTTTGAATCTGCAAACTATGCTTCCATATGCAGCAACTTGCCTAAAAGTAGTTTTAAATTACACATAATTTTATTAGTATTAAGATTGGGAACTCCTCCCCCACCCCAGCCACAAATTCTACATTTTGTTTGTAGACAGTGTGTGACACTAGTTCAAAAAGTACTGAAAAGGATTAGGGGCACTAAAAAAAAAAAAAAAGAATTCTGACATCAGAATTCAGTTTTTTTGTATGTGGGTATTCTCTTAATAATTAGTGTTTATTTTATCTGTACATCTGTGAGAACTTTATTATTTTTTGATACAAGAGCAGTGTTATCTTTTATATTGAATAATGGTTGTGTAACACAGGACCTAACAGAATGCTTTAAAAGTTGGGTCATTCTAATGACCATGTTTTTCAAATTAACAATGAAATGTTTCATCTTTGCAAATCCGTAGCCTTATATCTTGCCTTCAATATGTATTTTGCTGAAAAGTCAATATTTACATGTGGCTTGGTTGCAGTGACTAAATAAGACTGATCAGCTAATTTTATTGAGAAAAATAATGCATTTTACAGGACGATATTTAACCACAAGGTAAAGTATTTAGATATGAAAATGATGAAAACAGAATTCAAGAAACTGCCACAAATAAACTCAGTCACATGACAGAAAGCCATTTATTTGTTATCCATCCATCCATCCATTTTCCTTCACCCTTGTCCCTCAGTGGGGTCGGGAGGGGTGCTGGTGCCTATCTCCAGCTCACGTTCCGGGCGAGAGGCGGGGTACACCCTGGACAGGTCGCCAGTCTGTCGCAGGGCAACACAGAGACACACAGGACAAACAACCATGCACACACACACTCACACCTAGGGGCAATTTGGAAAGGCCAATTAACCTGACAGTCATGTTTTTGGACCGTGGGAGGAAACCGGAGAACCTGGAGAAAACCCACGCATGCACAGGGAGAACATGCAAACTCCATGCAGAAAGACCGGGGCCGGGAATCGAACCCAGAACCTTCTTGCTGCAAGGCGACAGCTCTACCAACTGCGCCACTGTGCAGCCCCATTTATTTGTTATTTCAAACATTAATTAAAAATAGTTAAAGATACACATTTAATCATTATACATGGTTTCTTACACTTAATGAGACAATAACATGTTACAGGGTTCTGTTTCACAGGTGCAGGTCAAATAATACAGGTCAAATTATGTTGGATATCTGTTTCTTATTTTAGTTCTGTCCTATTAAGAGCTTTACATAAGTCAGCTAACATAGCATCAATTTGGTTATGAGCTTATACATTTACATAAAAAGCTGCTAAACTATCTTAAAATCATTACAGAGCTGAAATACAAAATGTGATGGATCTTCACATGGGTGATGATTATTACAGCTTCCCTTTATTTTAATAGCACTAAGCATTCCCCAAAAGATATAACAACTTCAAATATTTGCAGAGATACATGTTTGTAGAAATGCTCTGTAATTTCAAAATGTTAATTTAATTTGTGGTGACCAAGTCCAGTCCAGTCCTCCAGAGCTACAACCCTCCAACTTTAATATGGATTCCCACTCCAGCACAGCTAAATTAGAAAACTGCATCCCTTCATTAGCAAGTCATCCACCTCTATAGAGTTTCTATAGAGTTATGGCAAGAAGGTCTTCATTTGCTTCAGATATATTGGCAGAGTGTTGTCCCTGAGTCAATGCATGAGCGGTTTGCTGAAACATACGAAACTTACATAGCTTTGGTCCAAAAAATCAAGTTCAATGGACAGGTGAAAGGTTACCATTGGCAACATCTGCATTTCAACATAAATTAGTGTTGTCACAGGATAGGATGCATAATCACACTGGTTGACCAACAAAGTTTGGAAGTGAGGTGAGCACAATATAATCCAATGACTGTGTTCTAAAATTGCAAGTAATTATTTGGTACAAAAAGAAAGTCTGTAGTTCAGTCTGATCAGAGCATCCAAATCTGACATTGTAGGAATTGTCTTTTATTTTTACAGGGGATCTCTCTGCAGACGTCCTTGTTTTCTTTAGAGCGGTTGTTTGCTTTTGAAAACAATTGCAGACGGCAATTCAGTCTCCGTGGGAGGGGATGTAATGTGGCAGTTTTGTCATCCATCAGCGCTATGACATCATATTCAATCTGCAAAAATATAGAAATAATAATTATTTTCTTCAATACACTGTAGAACAATAATAAGATCACCCAAAATGTTGTACCTTTAGGAAACATTGTGTGGAACAACAATGGGGTCATTTTGTTATTTTCTTTATTTATCTATTTCCTTGCTTATTTATTTGCATCCATCCATCTATCACAACATTCTGCATTTCTATTGGTTGTGCAGACATGGCATCACATCACCATCTGGTCAAAGATCAAGGTGGGAGTGATCCTAACCAGGACTTTTTATTTTACAAATAACTTTGAACATTAGTTTTGATTCAGTGAATTTCATCTGCAGCCTATAACCTATAACATTTCCACACCTAGATGATAACTGTACTATTTGCACAGGGTATGATGAAATTTCAATCTTGAGATGACACATATCATAGAGTGCAAGAAAATTATTTTGTGATTATGAAACAGTTTTCATCTTTTTCCCATGTTCTACCACTAACATAGTAATGCACATCAGTTGGTGTTAGCGAAACGAGGACGTCCTACGATCGGAACACCTGAGAAACCTCTCTCTTTTGCTGAAGTAAATGTTATTGACACGCCAATCATATTGGTCGCTATATCTGTAATATAGCCTATGCTATAAATTTTCCTCAGAAAAATTTCAAATAAACAAGCAATAAAATAAAACAAAACAACCCCATCAGGGATAATTACGGCAAACAACAACTGTTTACACCCTTTATTAAAGGAGTGCGATGTAACATTGTGAGACATGTTTATTCCTCTGTCGATGTAAGCTAAAAACATGCTAACAGCTAGCTGTAGCCATTACATTAGATGGATAGTTTAACTTTAGACATTAAACTATCCATCTTGTATTACTCACATTTTGTTCTTTAATTAATGAAATGGCATCTTTGAAGACCCCTCGGACACAGAAAATATGACTTAAACAGAACATGTTCCTGTAGATNTGTACTTAAGTACAGTAACGAAGTACTTGTACTTCGTTACTTCCCACCACTGGGCACAGGGCAACACTGAGGACACACAACCATGCATGCACACACACACACACCAAGGGGCAATTTGGAGAGGCCAATTAACCTGACAGTCATGTTTTTGGACTGTGGGAGGAAAGCGGAGTACCCAGAGAAAACCCATGCATGCACAGGAAGAACATGCAAGCTCCATGCAGAAAGACTGGAGTTGGGAATTGAACCCAGAACCTTCTTGCTGCAGTCAACAGCTCTACCAACTGTGCAACCTGTCTATTAATTCTTCCCCCAAAATTTTAGACCCTGATTTTTGTATGAAATACAAAATTTACACAACTTTTGAACAATGAGCAATAGCCCATTTCTTCTTCTCATTTTGTCAAAGCCCTCGACAAAAAATCACCGACTATAGTAATGACAAGCTGTAGTCCATGCCTTGTTTTTCAATTATTATTTATTTTGTACCCTTCTTACAAAATATTTTTTGGTTTAATGTAATCTTTATATTTTCTGCTCAACCTAATTTGCCTTTTCATTTGCTATAAACTATAACCATTAAATCCTGTGAAGTCATCATCCTGTGAAGAATTAATCCGAGTTCCAATTTTATATACAAGTGCTGAACAAGCATGTCTGAATATATTTTCATAATTTCTACAACAAAACAATAATTCATGTTCAAAATTATTATTTCTTTATTTGCAGAGAAACCTGATTTTGCTAGCCAACGGAAACTAAAAGCCCAACTGAAGGAATATTTTACCTACGTATCTGAAGGGATCGATCAGGAGAAGACCTCTGCTCTACTTAAAGATATCTACACAGACCTTTACATTATAGAGGGGGACAGAGGAGAAGTGAATGCTCAGCATGAGTTAAGACAGGTTCAAGATGCAAAGTTTAAACAGGAGCAAGAAGAAACACTTATCCGGTATTGTGACATCTTCAAACCATCACCGCTTAACACCAACATTAAAACTGTGTTAACTATTGGAGTGGCTGGCATCGGGAAAACATTCGCATCGATGAAGTACATCCTGGACTGGGCAGAGGGCACGGCCTCGGAAAACATTTTCTTTACTTTTCCACTTCCTTTCCGAGAGCTGAATCTTAGAAAAGAGGAAGAACACAGTTTTGAGGGTCTGATTCATCAGCTCTATCCAGCCATGAAGACCTCCGAAATAACTGACTATGACAAGTACGAGATTCTGATTGTCTTGGACGGCCTCGATGAATGTCGCCTAGATCTGGAATTCAATGAAAGTCATTATTGGACAGATGTTAAAAAGCAAGGTTCTGTGAGTGTTATGCTGTCAAATCTCATCCAGGGAAATCTTCTCCCTAACGCTCAAATATGGATCACCTCTCGACCTGCAGCATCCAACAACATCCCTGCTGAAAAAATTGACAGAACGACAGAAGTGAGAGGATTCAATGATGAACAAAAAGAAGAGCATTTCCGGAAGAAGTTCAGTGACACGGAGCTGGCTGAAAACATCCTGAGACATGTGAAGCAGTCAAGAAGTCTCTTCATCATGTGTCACGTTCCTGTTTTCTGCTGGATCACCTCAAAGGTTCTGGAGGACATCGTTCACCGGAATCAAGACGACGGGCTGCCCAAGACGCTGACTGACATCTACACACACTTTGTTTTGCTCCAATGCAGACAAGCTAATGTGAAATATACAGAACAAGACAAATGTGAAAGTTCTGAGTCATATTCCTGCTGGAACACCAGAAATAAAGAAACCGTCCTGGCCTTGGGAAAACTGGCCTTTGAGGCTATAGAGGATGGAGACCTACTCTTTAATGAAGAGAACCTGATAGATTCTGGTATCGACGTCATAAACGCTGCAGTCTTCTCTGGGCTGTTCACTCAGATCAAACGAGAAGATCATGGTTTGTACCAGCAGAAATTGTTCTGCTTTGTCCATGTGACCATCCAGGAGTACCTGGCAGCTCTCTATGTTTTCCACACATTCAGCACCACGGGTATAAATCTGTTCAGCGAATCCACTTCAAGAACCTCATCCATGCCTGCATCAGAGTTCTATAAGAAAGCAGTGGACAAGGCTTTGGAAAGCAAAAACGGCGACTGGGACCTTTTTCTCCGCTTCCTGCTTGGACTCTCTTTGGAAACTAATCAAGTTCTGCTCCAAGAGCTGCTGAAAAAGACTGAAAACTATGAAAAAACCTACAAGGAAACAGTCAAGTATATCAAAAAGAAGATTAGGGAAGATGTCAGTGATCCAGAGAAGAATCTCAATCTTTTTCACTGTTTAAATGAACTGAATGACAACTCCCTTGTTCAAGAAATCAAGAAATTCCTCCAGTCAGACACAAGAGCCTTTGAAAATTTCACCACCTCTCAGTGGTCAGCTCTGACTTATGTGCTGTTGACATCAGAAGAAAAACTTGATGTCTTTGACCTCAAGAAATACATGAAATCTGAGAAAGTTCTTCTGGGAATGCTGCCAGTGGTCAAAGTCTCCAGAACTGCTTTGTAAGTATTTTACCAAAAATGTCTTTCAAATGTTTTAGCATTCAAAATTAATTGACTCTGACAGCAACATGTTTGAATCTGCTATAAATTTATTGTAAGTTGTTTAAGTTACTAGTGTTTTAGATGAGCGTATCTAAAACGCTGATTCTTATATTCAAAAATGGTGGCGGTGGTGTGATGACCTGTATTGTATCAACATGTGATTATTTGAAACATTTAATTGTGATAAAAAAGCAAATGAATAAATCTTTAAGATGGGAAATTGTTTTTATAACGTTGTTTACATAAAATATATTAACAGCTGGTAGAATTAACACAAGTTGCAGAAAAAAAAAAACACAATCTGTTTATTGGTTTACTAAAACTATATCTATCTTTACAGGTTGAGCTGGTGTGAGCTCTCTGAAATGTCTTGCAGTGGTCTTACATCGTCAGTCCTCAGTTCTGCTTCCTCAAATCTCACAGAACTGGACCTGAGTCATAATGATCTGCTGGATTCAGGAGTACAGCTGCTGGCTGAAGGACTCAGGAGTCTACACTGTAAACTGGAGGTTCTTCAGTAAGTATTATTTCAAATAAAAAAGCAGTTGTTCAGAATCCCACTAAAATTACAGAGTTGCATTTATTCCTTTTTCTGATTGTGAAAGATTCCTTGGATATTCAGATTCAATTTTGCTGGTAATAATTGTTGTTTTGGATTGTAATTCCACACAACTTAAGTGATAAAATTATTCAGTGTGTAGGTAAAAATGCATCCAGGTTTCAGTCAGATTCAAGGAAAAGCATAGTTTTCTAGGATCCAGCAGTCCATGTCCACTGTGAGGGTTATGAAACATCCTGATGTAATAAAATATGTAAGGAACCCCTTTGTAATATTTGACAGAATGATAAAATATAATTTAGTTTCAATTCAAACATGTTGATTAAATCTAAATCTTTAATCCAGGACATTCTGTACAAAACACAAGAGAAGTTGTCCTGAGATACATAGTAATAATGCAAAAATAAATAAAAATATTGAGTTAAACTTGTGTGGCAGAGCATTAATTTCTTCTTTCAGAATTACAATATTGTGTCAGTTGTGCATCACTGATTTGATTCATGCACAATTGACACAACAATCAAGTCTAGCAAAATTGTATATGTAAATTTCTGCTTTTGGATGTACAGTTGGGGTTTTCAGGTTGCTTCCTCTAACAATCTCTAAATATCTTTAATATCTATTTTTGTCTGTTCAGGTTACAGGGATGTCAGGTGACTGAGAAAGGCTGTGATTTTCTTGCTTCAGCTCTTAAATCTAATAAAGTCTCCAAGCTAAGAGAGCTTGATCTGAGTTACAATCACTGTGGAGATTATGGGATGAGCGTCTTCAACACCATCGCTGAAGATCCGACTCGGAAGCTGGAGACAGTGTGGCAAGTTAAAATCTTATGTCTGTTTTTCCAATGCGACTAAAATTTTAGTGTTAGTTTTATGCAGACTATGTAAAAAGCATAAAACAGGTGGCCTGAATATGCTTCGTAGAACATCTCAATATTCATATTTAATGAAAGTCTCACTCACTTTAAAGCTGGAGTATGTAACTTAAAATGAAATGTTTCTAAGATTTTTGTTAAAACTGTCAGCATGTCGTGACAGTAAAACATTAGTGAGATAATCTGTGAAAAGATTTCACAGATTATCTCACAGTAGTAGCTCTCGGAGGAGCTATTCTTGTAGATGTGAATTTCTATCGCCTGCAAAAATGCACCAGTCAGTGGAAAACTTCCACTTTTCGTCATCTGTCGCAGCCCATTTGTTGGGCCAATTAGTATATGGTCATGATAAGCAACCTTATGAATTGTTCTGATTATCATGTCATGGAGCATCAAAATTTTCAACAGCTGAAATATGTAATGTAAGCAAGGTGAGTGTAAATATACATAAAAGATACAGGTAACTTCTATACAGTTACTTGTATAACTGTAACTGTATAGAAGTTACAAGTATTCAAACTTTGGTGTTTGAATACACGTCAAACACCAAAAATCCTCTTAGACATAAAAAGTGTGATTTTATTCAACATGTTTCTTTTCTTTTTACAGTTTTGACTATAATGGACCACATAGGTTAAAACTTGGGATGATGAAATGTAAGTCTATTCTCTGAAAGTTTCTAATCCAGTTTAAAAGTCCAAAATTAATCAAGACAATTCTTAGACCCAAGACTTCGCTTCAAACCCTTTTTAGTTTTTAGACGTATCAAACTCTAACCCTGCTGTTACTGACACAGGTAAAGCAAGATTAATTGCAAGAACAAAGTCTAAGCCAAACATAAGGCCTAGCAGCTCTCAGGTATCCTGTTGATATAATAAACTTGTAAGAGAATCAGATGGAAGTAGGAAATGCAAGGAGAGTTTCACTTTCAGTCCAGCAAACTGACTACAGCTTTTTTTTTTTTTTAACAAACCTTCATATGCTTGCTTCCCAACAATCTTCCTGACTTATCTTGTTTTGTTCACTTTGCTGTTTAATGACAGATAATTTTTTTTTTATTTTTGTCAGATGCTGTTGATCTAAAACTTGATGAAAGAACAGCAGGCAGACGACTTCTTCTGTCTGAAAACAACAAAGAAGCAAAAACTATACTCAGTACTAGCAACAGGGTTTCACAACCAGAAAATGAGGGCAGATTTAAGAGAACCCAGGTACTTTGTGAGGAGAGTCTAAAATGCATCTGCTACTGGGAAGTGGAATGGACAGGCAAGGTTGGCATTGCAGTGGCGTATAAAACTGTGGGTAGAGAACGGGACAGTTCTGGTGGTCTGGGCTGCAATGACTGGTCCTGGAGTTTGCTATGCTCCAAGACTGAATGCATTGCCTTACATGGGACGGATCGACTCAATGTTAGGATTACACCGTGTCAAAAAATAGGAGTATTGCTTGACTGGAAGGTTGGTACACTGAGTTATTTTAATGTGTCATCTGGAGGGCTGAGTCTGATTCACACCTTCTATGCAAAATTCACAAAGGAGCTCTTTGCAGGTTTCTGGTTTCAGAAAGGCTCTATAACTTTGTGTGAAATATAATTTTTTTTTTAATAAATGCAAACATTTTAGTTTTAGCTCTCGTTTTAGTAGCTTATGTCTGTGTATGCTGTATTATTTTACATTAAGAGCACATGTTTTCTATGTTGTGTTTTTGCTTTATGTTGCTTTACTATGTAAAGAAATAATTTGGGAGATTTGTTAAAACTTACTAATGATAAAGAAGGAGATAATTTCAAACACACAACTAGCACCAATATAAAATGCATAGTAAGAAAAACAATCTAAATAAAGATAAGAAAGATGCAGTATTATGCTTTTGTACTTAGGAAACTGAATAGATTTAAGTCTAGCATCAAATCTAAGTAAAAATAGATTGGATTAAACAAAAATAATACTCTGAGAAATAATGAAGCTAAAAACTGGATAAGCTAGTAAAAGTAAAACTAAAACATGCAGGGTCAAGTGTAAGAAAAAAACTGAAGTGATAATGAGCGCAATAAAAAATGTGAATTGCACAACATACCTGTGTGTGTGGCCTTTCGAATTGAAAGGAGGATGACATTTTTTTTTGTCTTGTGAATGTGGTTTGTCTAAATATGTGCAGTGAAGTGTTTCTACTATAAAACTACATGTACCTTGTAAATTACAGACATAAAATAAAGTGATGTGTGTCTTAATTAGCCACTGAACCAATAGCTTACAAACATTTCACTGATTTATCTAAAACTTATGAGGCAGTCATGTATATAATTAACACCAAATCTACTGTCAACCACAGTTAATCTGAGACAAACTGGAATCTGGGGAAAAAACTAGTCATAAACATAATCACTATGAAAATAGGCACAACTTACCTTACATTTGCCTTACTTAATCAAACTTACTTAATCAAACTTAATCAAAATACATTTTTAATTACATTTTTATTCATTGGATGTAAAACTTGCTACAGTTTTTTATGATAATTCTTCTCAAGTAAAATAGGATATCCTCCTGACTACCAATAGTTCATTTTTGTCCTCTGTAGAGGACATTTCTAAACTTGAATATTTCCCACCCCCTGCATTCTACTAAATTAATTCCTTTTGGTATCTGGAGAGGACATTTAGGGCTTTCCAATGATACCACATGTGAAGGGGTGGGACTTTTATACGTATCTTTTTCTAATTCATAAAAATGGTGTTCATCAGTAATAACACATTTTATGGGAAGAGACAAATGAAGTGCATAAAACATTTTATTACCTTACAAAGAATGTGGGATTTAAAAAAAAATGGTAAATGGACAATATTTTTTTTCCTGGTAGTAGGATTATAGAGGACAACATCATATTACACATTCTAGAAATGCATGCAACTCAGCATAAAAGAATAAAATCACCACAAACTAAACTGCAAAAGAGGATCCTACCAATTTCTGAACTGGTAACTTATTTACATATTGTAAATAAATTACTTAATAAGTAAATCATTGTAGTGATTTACTTATGAAATGATTAACAAATCTGTGGGGAGTTTTTGTCCCAGTATTTTCCAATACAATAATTTTATTGACACTTATCATGAAACATAATCTCTCTTTCCATAAAGATAAGAGCACTGTCTTTGTGCTGAGAGGAAAACAACCTGCTGAATACTATCAATCAATTGATCAATGAAGTTTATTTGTATAGGACATTTCAGCAAGGCAGTTCAAAGTGCTTTATATCATAAAAACAGTCATAGAAAACAGAGTTAACAATTGAATGATAATGTTTTGTCTTGTGGCAGCATTTAACATCAGAATATTTATCAATGTTTCATTTATAATGTTTCAAAAGCAGCTGTTTAGATCTGCTAAGCTCATTTCAGACAATGAAGGTCGTAGGGAGGAATGAACATCCAGGTCACGATGGAGGGAGAAAATGTGGACAGAGCCAGTGTTTAGATATTAAAAGCTGTCAGGTCACATCTCACAAAATGAGGGTTTGAGCTTTTGATGTAAATTTAAAGATACAGGCTGATATAGATGTGTTGGTATTCTTTACATTGTTTTAGATTTGCTTTTTTTTTTTTTTTTTGTGCACAAAAGGCTGGTGA
>NW_006800399.1:394649-452620 GCF_000485575.1 Poecilia formosa | reverse complement strand
TTTTTTTTTTTTTTTTTCCAAACACCTGCTGATGCTGATGATCTCTGGATAGTTACTCGTATAGGAGTCAAATTATCACACTGACCACAATGGTGCTTTTGGAACATCACAAACTAAACTTATTATGAATGGATCCCGTTTGATTACAGTTGAATTCAACGAAGCCTCCTGCTGCTCCTCAACCCGATGCGCAGCAGGGCGCTCTGCTGACTGAGTCGGTTCGGCTCTCTGAACCGACATGCAGACGGCAGCCGAGATCGCCTCTATCAGATCCTCAGACTTAGTTTCCAGATGTAGTCAAACCATAACTTTATAAGAGCGATATTATAAAGATATTTACTTTCTTTAGAAGCGCAAAGATCTAAAGAGCATATTGAAGGTTGATCAGTTGGGGTAGTTGAGGGATAAAAAAGCCTGACATCATGACACGTTGTCCCACATTACTCCGGTAGTCTTTTTCTTTCTTTCTTTTTTTTTTTTTAAGGAAATTTCGGCACTAGTTTATTTCAAAGCAATCTGACTGTAAGGGGGCAGAGAGAGAGGAGCGGGGGGAGAGAGGCATGGGCCCAGCGAATGGGGGACGGGAGTCGGACTCCTGACTACCGCGGGCTAAAGTCTTTGTATGCGGGGCGCCGCGCTAACCACCGCGCCGCGCAACGGCCCTATTGCGGTAGCCTATTACAGTTTGTCTTTGTTAAATTATTTACATTTTTATGCAGTTTGAGCTTTCTGACAAACTCACCTAGTCCACCTTCTTTCATTTCCTTGGAAAAATCTGTTTAGTCATGTGACTGCGACTAGTCGACTGGCCCAGAAAAAAGTCAGTGCAGAGAAAAGAATCGACTAGTCAACTAGTCGACTAATTGGTGCAACCCCTAGTACTAAGATATTTAGACTAGGAACTAGACCAAAATTAGTCAGTAAGGTTTTGTGTTTCTGTCACGTTTTCTGGGGAATATTATTCGTGGATTTCCAATCCTGCAGGAGAAAAACAGCTTTTAACTTTTTTTTCTATTTTACCTCTTTCTTATTTTTAAATGTGCAAATATCTAACTACATTAAAGTGCGGTTTTGTCCAGGCATTTCATTGATGGAATATTGTCTTCAAGACGCAGTAANTGCGTGTGATATAATTTTCTTTGATGGTTTGAAGTTTGTAAAAGAGAAGCTACCTTTTATAAAGAAAATGTTTTATACTGCAAAAAACACAAAGTCTTACCAGGTAATTTTGATCTAGTTTCTACTGCAAATATACTAGTTTTGTCTTATTTCAAGTGTACTAACTTATTAGTAGCTTTATATGATATAAGAGTTTGCTCTAAGTAAATAATTCTTTAATATTGATTAAAAAGTTTATTTCATTTAAAGCAAGACATTTTCCCCAGGTTATAAGTGAAATAATCTGCCAATTGAGCCGGTATTTTATCATCAATATTAGGAAGTGAAGACTTAAAAATAATTATTTTTCTTACTGAAAAGTTACTTTAAGTTAGTTTTGTCTTATTTCAAGTGTGCTAAGATATTTAGACTAGAAACTAGACCAAAATTAGTCAGTAAGGTTTTGTGTTTCTGTCACGTTTTCTGGGGAATATTATTCGTGGATTTCCAATCCTGCAGGAGGAAAACAGCTTTTAACTTTTTTTTTTTCTATTTTACCTATTTCTTATTTTTAAATGTGCAAATATCTAACTACATTAAAGTGCGGTTTTGTCCAGGCATTTCATTGATGGAATATTGTCTTCAAGACGCAGTAATTGAAAAGTTTAAATATAAGTGAAGAGTGTTGGTGAATAGACTCTGCAGTCAGGATCAGTAACTAATTACTGGTTGGGTTCATGTTGAAATCATTAACCTCAATAGAGTTTCCTTCTGTTTAGATCTTAACACTTTAGAAAACTGCTGTAAAAATAAACCCTAGAATAACATTTCCACCTTCATGTTCTTTAGAATACAAAATGTGTTAAAACTGCAGAGGGATCATTGATTGAACTTTGAGGGTCTGTTTCTGAAGGTTTGTGTGCTCTACTCTTGTACTGTACCATTTATTTTTCTATACCACACAAAAAATACCTCAGAAAAGGCTGTATTTATTTTGTGTCACAACAATCAGCTTTATACTAGCTGTGATTTAAAAAAAAGCCCATTGTTAACAGCAGCAACATGGAATGATGGTAAACAGAAAACGTTTCTCAACAACTGGTGCAGGCGAAGGAGAAATGTGGACCCGAGTTTCTTTGCAGTGCTTTTTTCTTATGCTTTTTCAAATAGGCTTACCAGAAAATATTTTTACACAACAAAACATTCATTTAATGAGCACAATTTCCAAATTCATCATGTCATCTACCAAATACCAAAAATAAAATATTTTTATTATGAAAACCTTTTTCTCCACAAAACATTTTCTATCACTAAAAACATGTTTTGTACCAGAAAGAAACTTAGAAGTTACAATTAATTGCAAAAGACCTTCTGTCTCTTGGATTGATATGAAAATGCATTTGGTTGTAAATATGTATTTATTAAGAAGTAGCGCTATTGTGTGGTTGCTTCTATTTTTCTATCAACTTGTGCTCATTTTTCCTGTCACTGACCTCTGTAGTCATCCCTTAACTGCCATCTTTGTTCATTTAGCAGATGGTATTGAAATTTTTCTCGTTGTTACTAAATACGTCACCTTTATTCACTATGTGCCTTTTCGTGGAAGCACTGACTACTGTGACAAATGTGTGAATGAGAAACCAGCTGTTAAAACGTATTGCAGAAGGTTTTATGAACAGGGCATCTCAATAAAAACTCATCTTAGGTGCAATTGGTTCTTTCATCAACTAGAAAATAAAAATCCTATATGTTTTGTTGTGCTCATGTCAGTCGTTGGTGAAGCATCGCATGTGCATATTCTCTTGTTTTGTGTTTGATAGTAATACACTGAGCAGTGAAAGGGTTGAATTTCATCATTTGCTTGTTTTTCATGCTGCCTCAGTGCAAAGGCTTGCCATTGCTGAATAATAACCCAACGCTTTCGGGTGTGTAATTTTTCATCTCTGCACATGCAAGTTTACCCACATGACACCTGAAACTACTGAGCCGACTGTCTAAACAACAAGTCCCAGTTTTTACTCCACTGTTGCGTTTACAGTGATATATTAGAAAAGGACTTTCCAGACCTCTGCCTCTCCTTGTAATTTCCCCACAGACTCCAAGTCACTTATCAGTGTCATTGTGTATTAATAGTTATTTACAAACGATTATCAGCCGTAAGACGCAGAAAAATAACTCTTTCTGTATTGATCCGTTTCCTGCAGATTGTTCGGGTTATTCTGTTTTCTGATAATGTTCCTGTTGCTGTTTTGTTGTTAACATGCTGTAAACTTCAGGCTTTAGAGCTGGACCAGTGCTACATTTTTTTTTTCTTACTTCTGCTCATATGTTGTATTTCTGTTAGCTCTAATCTGCTTTTCTGCACAGTGAGAAGCTGCACACTTTATAGTTCCACTAAGTGCCAGTTGGTTTTTTCCAGTGACGTTTGCTTTAATATCCCTTTAACAAGATTACGTTATATACTTAAAAAGGCTGCGAGACCCTATCGTTTTCCAAAAATATGTGCAATATTTATTAAACTTTTACTGAGGTAAATGCAAATGTTAAATACTGCATCTCATTAAATACCAGACCTCAGTCGTGCTCATTTGCTGCAGTAATTCGCTCAGTAAAGCCTCACTTTAGCTCATCAGATTTAAAGAGAAAATAACTCACGTCAGTTCTCTGGCAAAACATCTGAAAATCTTTGAAAGCAAATCCAAGTGTGTGGCGACTAAGCCTATATTTCTACAAATGGCTGCTTTTTATTTTTAGGCTTCTAGGATGTTTGCACATGAATTGGTTTGGCAGCCCCTAATTTTCAATGTCTGCTAATATTTTTCATCTTCAAGTCAATTCCTGTGGAGTTTTTATTTTTTCACATGATGTCATGTGAGATTTTTATACATGAAGGAAAACTTTTATCTCGGCAGGAGATAATTGTAGCCATCAGAAATAAGCTGAAGTACTGCAATGGTTCTTACTTTCTTTCTTTATTAAGCAAAACTGAATTTACTTTATAACCCAAAATACTGTTATCAGTGAAGCTGCTTCTCTAAAATACAACCTGTGATCAAAGACGTTTCAATACACCAGACAAAAACAACTGCACACCGATCTTGTAGATGGATCTATCCAGTAAAATCTTCCTTTTTGAGTTGTTGAGTCCAAGTCTGTCTGATTTGGAAATAAATCACTTTATCTCTGCGTGATTTGTCCAGTCAGACAACCATGGAGAGGAAGAGTAAATGAACCCTGAGTCTGAATCAGCTTTCCAGGTGCTTCTACTGTGCTGTGTGTCTGTCACTTACTGTGAATTGCATAACATGCAGTGTAAATTTGCACAGTGTTGCGCTATTAAAGGGATCCATAATTATTTGTAACAATAGACTTTATTTATTTTAGATGTAAAAACAATACAGTAATAATACTGTAGGCTGTTTAGTTTTTATAAATTTTAATAAAGTATTGTCACATGAATGTTGCTGCAAGGCATTCTGGGTAAATGACGTCTAAATGTCGAACTGCGCTAGCTCCATCCAGTGATGAGTAACTCCTTTA
The DNA here is from genome assembly GCF_000485575.1 of Poecilia formosa. Classification (NCBI taxonomy): domain Eukaryota; kingdom Metazoa; phylum Chordata; class Actinopteri; order Cyprinodontiformes; family Poeciliidae; genus Poecilia; species Poecilia formosa. The sequence continues at coordinate 447,982 of NW_006800399.1, read as the reverse complement.
AGCCTTTTCAAATTAAACTGGAGCGTTGAAATTGACAGGAATGTAGAAATCAAAAGAGGTAATGAAGATGAGGAGGACCAAGCAGAGGAAGAGGACAGAGTTGGCCATTGGAGCTGCTGCTGACTTCAGCTTCATAAATGAAACAATGAATGACATTTACCGATAAGTAAGTGTGATCCGAGAAGTACTTCTATAGCTCTGCGTCTGTTCAGAGTCTGGTCGGATCGGTGGTTTCATATTCAGTACCAGCAGCAGTATAGCTCCATTAGCGCTGCTTGCCTCTGATGTTTCTCTGTGTCTGTAGCTCTGTGTCTGGTCTGGTAGCTGTTTAGGGTCCGGTGTCTGTGGTAACAGCGGTTTAGAGTCCGGTCGGATCAGTGGTTTCAGTGCCGGAGACAGTATAGCTCCGTTAGCATTTCAAAGAGCTTCCAGCTCTGCCTGATTAAGCACGGCAACACAGCATTTAATTTTGGCTCGTTAAGGAAATGATCATTTGTTAGAGCCCTTGTCAGTTTTGCTCGTATAAATAACTCAGTCTTCTGGAGAGAAATGTTGAGGGCACAAACGTAGGTCCTTTGGAAGTTGTTAGGCTCTGACTCTGTCCCACTGGGCTCTTTTTTTTTCATGTGGAAAATGATCCAGACTCACCTCACTGTTTTTATTTTATTTTATTTTTTTTAATTACAGCCAACAGTGACACCGTGTGGCATTATCTAAAATTACACCAGTCAAACGCAGTATGATAACTACTCAGGTAAAGTTAGCCTTCCTGTGTTTAGTCTGTAGATTGCAGTACAGAATGGACCATTGTGCATCATCAACCCAGTGGGTGAAAAAATATCGACCTCTATGGGTGAAAAATATAAAAATATAACAAAAGATGTAAATTTTTGAAGTAATTACAAGTTTCGCCAGAACACAAACAGCAATTTTTTAGTTAATAGCAAAATGATAACATAATTAGACCAACATGTTCAACCAATCCTGGATCTCTTTAAGGTAGGGGTTGACCTTTATGTAGAGCTGCATTGTAATGTGAACACAAAGTTTTTGTGTAACATATTCAACAACAAGTGCTTCACATGATCCAAATATAACACAATAAAAGCTCATTTGTAGAAAAAGCATTTCAGTAGAGGTTGTGAGCAAAACTTTAGTGAAAATTCTAAATAGATTTATTAAATCAACTTGTATACAAAGGATAATATGGTGCATTAGATTGTTATAAATGCATAAAAGTAGTATGCACAATACAAATACCCACTTATAAGTAGGGTATATGTATTGTAAAGGAGTAAATGTGTCATTCTGCTGGATTTGTTTATTTGTACAAACATTTCTCTCCCATACTTGCAGGATTTTACTGTATCTGTAGATTTGAGTTCCTTAAAGTCTTAATGAGAATCCATTAAGACTAGCGATGTGAAGTCCTAATAGATATTTTGTCTTGCATAGATATTTATATCCAGATAGTTGGGTAATCAGGTTGAATTATGGTGGACATAGTGACATTATACAAGATGCACATAATCGTGTTGACCTTCTTCTAATACTCATTGGTCGGTCCACTTATCTTTATAAAGATCTGCTTGATTTCACATGATGAATGTGTTCGCTAAGCTGTTTTCTTGGCTCACTTGTTGCTGGAAGTCATTAACCTGTATGAGTAACTATAAGGGGGCTCATCTTAAATCCAAAATGAGAGTAAATGATCATTAAGGCAGCACAATGAATTTACAGATAATACATTGTTATTTAGGGGCTTCTGAATGAGTAGAAACACTCATGGTGTTACAGCGAAGGACAGTGTGAGAATGAAGTAATTAAAGGCCAAGTTGACAAGACGGATATATTAAAGCAAAAGGTAAAACTGCTTTCAGTGGTTACAGAGAGACTGTTAAATTTTATTAGAAGTAGTAAAATGATAGACGGAAAACGAAACCGCTTTGGTAGGGGGTTCTCTGCAGCAAGGCAGGATTTGTTTAACCTTAAAATTAAATAATATAACAATACAACATAAATTACTGAAGATGGAAGAAATTGTTCACACTCTCTTTGGGGCTTCATCTGGAGTAGATAATTGCGATTCAGCTCCAAGCTGCTCTTTCTTTCCTTCTGCAATTATTCAAACACTTGTTTTCAAATTACAGTGCGGCTTATTTTGCCCTAATACTTGCTCTTAATCACATTAGGTGTCAATCGCAGTTACGTGGTTATTTTTGTCTTTGCAAAAATAGGAAACAAAAAAGTGCACACATTAATCAAAAATGTCAATTACGTGTGGAGGATAATGACGATGATTGCAACTTCATTATACTATATTCAGCTTGGCATTGTGATTCAGCAGTGAATTCTGAACAATGTGTATATGTGCAAGCACATGTTCTGATGGTTAGACGCTCTTTGTTAGATTTTGAATTTTTCTTTTTCCTGTCCTCTTTTATAGTTTTATACGAAGACAAAACTGAAAGATTTAGTTGCTTCACTGACATGTGTTTTCTCATTTAGGCCATAATATCTCAAGATTTATTCCACCTTAGAAACAAAAATGGCACAATTCCCAATGTAAATATATAAATATGTCCATTGTAATTGTTACCCACCCGGATCAGATTTGCTTGAAGCTTCGTTTTTCATGATGCTCCTGAATGCATCACTTGTGCCATGCACATGTGGATACTTCCAACAGGAATAAGGGAGAAGTATGTATTTAAAAAAAAAAAAGTTCTGGATCAAGAAGTAAATATAGGAAGAGAGTTTAAACAACCAAAAGTTTATTTTTCCTGCATCGTCCTGCAGCAGGGTGATGCCAGCATGTCATCATCGAACTGGCTTGGTTTTTGTGGAAGCTACAGTTTGGCGGATCATCAAAGAATATTTTGAAAACACGAGAGACGGTGGGCTGAGGTACTCATGAAGACCTCGTCTAACCAGAAACAGAGTGCTGTATGAGAGGAGGAGATAAGTCAGGAGCAGAGTTGGTCTTACGTTTTTATAAAGAATAAATTGTTGCCAGTCAAACGTTTGGATTATGAGCCTCGTCATGGTTGATCTCCACAAATGAGCAATTCGACTGCTTTCCTTGAACAGCTTTGATTTTGAATCGTGTCAGTTTTAAGTTATGACTCACTTTGCTTTACATATTGAATGTTTTACAGAATTTCCAGTCATAAAATACTATATTACTATATTTCCTTTTAATCAGTTCTGATTAATCCAGTGTGATCAGGAGGAATAATCTAATCTGTCTCTCATTGTGTGGACAGATTAGCTACCTGACTTTGTCTTTTTTAAGAATTGTAAGTCATTCATCATCATTGTCTTGTTTTGTGACACTTGTCAGTGGTTTTCTCCTTTTATTAGAGTTTGTTTATAATTTTCTCATGGTGAGCATGACAGGTTTTCTTAATCTACAATGTTAATCATTTATAAATTCAGTTTAACCATCTTTAAAGTTTGCAAATGAAGGGAAGAGATTTGCAAAGCAAACTCTGTGAATCACAGCATGCCAACAAAAACATACTGGTAAAGATGTGTTTGGATTAGATTTCGTAAAATGTGTTTTTGAATAAAAAACTGATTTCAAGCATCGTCTTTGCAGCCACAGGTAATTGTAAACCAGTGTTATTCCACCCCATCAACGTTTGTTGTCCTCTTGCTTGCACCTCCATTTTGGGCCCTCTCTGCTTGCCTCTTCTCTTTCTACTTCACATTTTAATAACTTTGTTTTCAACCGTAGCAAAGGTCTCGACCACTCTTTTTCACAACACAATTTGTTGCTCCCTCTGCTTCTCCGTGAGCCCTAAAGCTGCGATAGCGGCTAAAATGGAGGCGTGAGGTCAGAGGTTACTGGAATCCGGGAGTGGCAGACATATCTATATGTCTTCCAGCCTGTAGTTTGAGAGCTGTATTAAAAATGGAGTGGGTACTGGGTGCTGTCTGCTTTGCATTTACATCGCTGTATTTATTACTGTTCTATGCTACAAGGGTTATCTTCACTGTGTCAGTGTTTCTGAGCCATTTTTGCCATTACCATAATCAGATCTGTTCACTTACATGCAGCTTCAAAACCTATGTCCTGTGCATAATGCATTAAAGGCTAATTAATACAATGGCAGATGAAGAGCTGCAGGCTGATGAAGGAGAAAATGGTACATCCAGCTTGATAATTATTTGCATACTTTTTTTAAAGGAGCTGCAGTTTCAGTCATAGCTCATGACATTCTTTCTCTACACTTTGCTGATTATGAAGTTGAGATAATTAGTAGAAATGTGACTATTTACCCTCCTAATTTAAGTAAGTTTTTGCCATTTATTTTCAGCAGTATCAGTTGATGCATGAACCCAAACTCCTATGCACCCTTTGCCCTTCCTAATTTGTGAAACATGGGGGAATAAAGGAGTCAAAATGCTGGAAACCCTGCAGCAATTTCAGAAGGAAATTTGGGTGCCTGCAAAAACCCACTCCTGTTTCTAGGACTTCCTCCTGAAGGTACTGATGCATTATAGTGGAGTTTGATGAAAAGAAGTGTATTAATTTTCTCTCTTGGGCGTTTGAGAGATCATAAATCCACTGAAAGTCTAGCTGATGCATATCCTTCCTTCGCACAGATTTTTATCACACAATCAATGTGACAGAAGCTTAAAATTCAAATATGGAGCTGCAGTATGTGGAGGGAATACAGAAGGCAGTGGCATTCTTATGCAAATTGTGCGGATAATTATTCCCCAACTTCCGTCTGCACTCGCTAAATAGATTTAAGAAGGTCTAAGAATCAGGCAGCTTCGGGGAGCAGTGAGATGGATTAAAACTGTACATTAAAAATACAATTAGAATCTAGATATTAAAAAATGCCTTCAACTATGTTTAGTGTGTCCACGCTTGATCTTTTAAACTCTGACCTCATAGCCTCCATCAAAAAATGTAAAAGTGAGAAACTGTCATCAAGAATGACAGGGAGACTCTGAGAGATTGTGTGGAGGAGAAATGGAAGGACATGATTGCAGTATGGATCCAAGTGGAACTGCTAGAAGCCATCAATACGGGAATAGATGCAGCTGATAGATGGTTGAAAACATGAGGAAAGATGTGGAGAAGTGTAAAGGCAGAGCATCAGAGAGAGACTCTTGCAATATTCAAGTGAACCAAAGCATCGGCAGAGAGTTGACGGTCAGGGATAAGTGGAAAATGCCTGTCAGACCTGAGCGCCTGCAGCTCAAGGGGCCTATTCCGAGTGACTGAGGTGCTGATGAACTTGTCAACCTTTCCTTCCTCCTCATCCTCGCCTTCGCTGCACACACACTCGTGCACCTCCCTGCAGATAAATTCAAACAGAAGTTAAAACAGAAACAACTGACACTCATTACAGCGTTCTCAGAAGCAGGTCCTGCTGAGAGTTTAGGTGGGTGTAGAAAATTTAATGCAGTGGAAGATGATGTCGCTGTTCGAATGCAAATTATGGTGAGCACTTAAAATGCTTTCATGCATATGCAGATGTGCTTTTATGTTTGCACACTGGTGAGTAAAGCTCATTTTGTAAAACTAGAGAAAGTTGTGTTGATTTTCCCGTTGAGACTAGGAAAACTTGGATCTCATTTAATGCTCGTTTGAGGTTTTCTCTTTTTTAGCATGCTACATAGAAATCAGATAAAAATGGAAAAACATGAAATAGGATCAGAAAAGTACTGATTTATTTTAGCAATTGTTGGTTAGTTCCTTTTTCTCCTTGACAATAGAGGCCAAAGCTAATGTGATGCACATTTTTGTCAGAAAGCCAGAGTGATTTTCACATATGAACATCAGTTTGCTATTGGGAGTTGTGTTAGAGCAGTTTTTAAATAGAAAATAATCCTGGAACAGTTTTTTTCTCTTTCTTTTCCAGGGGCCATACATCGATGAGAGAAGGGAAATTTAGCAAGCAGGAGATGCAAAAATAGTATTTTTATTAAAAGCCAATAGAAGCTCTGAAAGACTCAGCGTGAAGTTTAAGTTTCAGAAAATAATTTTCTGTTAGGTGGTATGGTTGTTCATGGAGGAAGTGAAAGTTTATTACATAATCTTCACTTTATATTAAATCCAGAGCTTTTCGATTCCAAACAGGTTCAGAAAAATGTGAGTAGGACTCAGCAGTAGTAGGTTTTGTTTTTTTTCCAATACCAGGGTCAACCCTGTTTTGTAAAACAGCAACAAGGAAATGGTGAGAGGGCAGCCAGAGTTAAAAGCCATGACGACATTGGTTGGTCTCAAGGACAAGTACACAGGAAAGCTTTTAACTACTGGGCCCAGTGGGAGGGAAGAAGTGGAATTTTATTAACCCTCATGAAGTGGCCAGCAAGATGAACCAACCAGAACAAAGGAGCTTTGTAACATTTGTGCTTCTGTATATGCTGGAAACTCTTTGTTTTAAGTGCTCACCTTATATTTTCAAACTATCTTCATAGCATTGATGAGCAATATATATTTTTGTCATTACCTAATCATTAAGAAGTGGAAAAATGCTTGTCAGTGAGAGAAACATGCAAAAAAAAAAAAAGAAAATCAGGAATGGGGCAAACATTTTTTGGTGATTATATAGCAGTGCAAACGGCGTTTTCAACACCTTTATGATATCAGAGTGATCTCACATGCTGTAATAGTTGGAGATGAACCCAAAAAGCGTCTGAGAGCGAAAGCTTTTATGGTCGACTGGTCCTGATAGGTGACCAGCGAGTCGGGAGAATAAAAATCCAATCTATATTTCCATACAATAACACTCCCTACCAAAGTGCAAACAGTTTGCACAGCAAAAATATTCCTTTATGTGGAAGTGGGTATTTCAGAAAGGAGATGTATTTATTTTCAGTCTCACTCAGGTGTTTAAATAAAGTCAGAGAAAGCACAATTGGTGTAAGAAGTGTTGAAGATTTTAAGTTATAGTATATTTTTGGGAAATATCTCTGGCTCAATCTTCTTACGGATCCCAGGTTCTCCCGGCGGACCTCGTGTAGCCACACAGAAAACAACAATGAGTGTTGACGTCACAGAATTACAGAGTTTAATCCAATAGAAGACAACGTATGAAATTACAACAGAAACTGCAGAACCACAGAGACATACATTCATTTACCTGATACAAATGGGAAAGAAGAAGGAAAGAAAGAAAAGCAGAGACGTGTAAAGACATCTTTGGAGAATTGCAAGAGCAAATCTAGTTTGTTCCTCACGTGCACAAATTTTTATAGTAAAGGCGTATTCTTGTCTTTTGATTTATTCAAATAAGGCGTACCTTTGCTCATCCAACCAGGAGCTGTCTCTGACCCTCTCTAAACTTAGAAACTCCCTGCAATTTGTTTCTAATATCAAAAGCCATTTGTCCCCTTTGTCTAAACAAAGTGGAAGCAGAGACTCTCCTGTACTGGCCTGGACTCCTGCTGTTTTATGGCTTTTCACAGATGAGTGTGAAAAGCTGGAACTTCTCCTGATTGTTTCCCAGACAGACAAAAGGCACTTTCAAAAAGATCTTAGCAAACAATCTGCTGCAACTACAGATAAAATAAAGGTCAATAGGGCAAAATAAGTTATTAATCTGAAAACTATAATTGGGCTATTTCAGTCAAGACATGTTAAGTTTTAAAACTAGCATATTATAAATTTATTTTCTTAACAGAAGCTTTTGGAAAGGGAATCATTTTCTACAGAGGCATGCCAAAACAGAAAAGAACAATTACACAGAAAAGTTGCTCTTTTTTTAATCCATTTTACATGCAAAAGTGTCTCTTCATTAAAGTTGCATAATTAGCAAATATTGGTAGAGTTAAAAAAAATCCCAGTTATGCTTAAGATCTACCAGCTGATTTACCAGCAATTAAAAAGCAGTTTGACATTAAATCCAATAAAAATGTGGGAAATTATCTTAATTTGGGGAAGAGACTCAAAATGTCTGAATAAACTAAATTATCTTGAAAAGAACATTATTTTTGTGGTAATTTATAACTCAATTAGTTTTTTAAATTACTCATATTTAATTTATTAGCAGTTATAAACTCTAAATTTGTATTTAAATTCACTTTTTTTCCTAGGCTGATTCCCATTTTTCCTTATTGTTCCTCACTCTTAGCCCTACACTTTGCATTTTTCAGGACTTTGGTGTTCTTGTTGCTTTTGTGGAGCAATGGGATGGCTAAAGGAAATGACCTTGTAGTGTTTAAAACAAATGGAAACTACAAGTGTTTGCAAATCCCCTGACAAATGCAAATATTTTCACAATTAACATTTTTATTGGCACAATAAGGACTCTGTCTATATCTGATCTATTGTGTTTTCTACCCCTGTTATTTATTGCTCAATAAAGAAGCAAATAAGTAGTTAAAATATCATTGTACCAACTATAAAGAATCTTTGTTTGCAGTCACAAGTCGTCATAAGCGTATTGTGACTTGAAAATGTATATATTAGTAAAGTTATTAAAGTCCACTGTTTAATAATTACATAAAATAGTATTTATTTTTAGTATTTCATCTCCATCAGAGCAGCTGTTGCAGCAGACTCTCACAATCCCTCCTGCAAACCAGAGCAGGAACCCAAGCTGCTACAGAGAAAGTAAATGGCTGTTTGATCCAAACGTCGACACTCTTGTCCTGTTGTAGGGTCATTGTGGTTCATTATTGGACTTCATGTCTCTGTCTTCTTGTCTACATTTTATTCAAAGTTAAAAATATGTCCTGGGAAGCTTTTCCCCCCTCCATCTACATCACTTTGACTGAAATATGCTGGACCTGATTATAAGCTGCTTAGTTGCTTCCAGACTTGGTACAAAGGTGCAAACTGTGTTGATTTGTAACTCTTTATATAGCTTGTTAGTGCTTGTAAAAGGACTGTAAGACTATGGTGAGGTGTGTGGTAGTAGAGACAGATAAGAAGTAATCCTGGAAAGAGTAAGAGGGACGTAAGCCTGAGTTACAGTCCCAGGGGTCAACTAGCAAAAGCAAAAGGCAGTGCAAAATTGAGGAGAGGAAAACGGGGTGGAAGTGTCCAGAGTGATTTGAGAAATAAAAGTAAGAGGGACGGTTGAAAAGTTGGACGTGACTCCTGCTGTAAAGTGTGGTTTAGAGAAACAAAAAGATGGGGAGCAGAGATCAGATGGGAAGATTAGAAAAGGAAGGGAGTAAGATTTCAAGTTGAAGAGGAAAGCTGAGAGAGTTTGGGGATGTGCAGGTTGGGAGACGGGATGTTACCTGGGTAGCTGCTAGGGAGGAAATGGTATGAAGACAGCATTTGCTTCATCTGTTACATTTTCAGCTCTGCGGTTCGCTTTCACATTGCACTGTGTCAAAGTAATCAGGAAAACCTCTTCACCTTCTCCTGTGGTGGTGCTACGCCAAAAGAAACAACATGAAAAACTCTGAAGAAGCCATGAACGCAACGTCCTCCTTCACAAAATGTAAACAAAAATGGTTTCAGAGTTTAGCAGTTGTAGAGTTTCTCCCACCAGCACTTTGTTTTGGTTGTATTTACCCAGAATGCCTTGCACTATAGTTCACTTCCTGCTTTTGGAGTGGTCTCTAGTCTGCTTGCATTCACATTTGCATCCAAACTGAGTCATAGTTCACTTGAACTGAACCAAGACTTGGATTTTTAGGCAGACCAAAGTTCGATTGTGGATTCACACCTTCCAAAAAGAACCAGACTTTATAGGCAAATTAACTAAATTAAATTGGATTAAAGCAAACTAAACAGGACCAGTGTGAACACACCATTAAAAAAGTGCTCAGGTAGAATATCATAGATGTTAAAAAAAAACTGTTGCTGGTACCTCAATACTTATCAATACTGTTGTATAGGTTTTGGTTTTCATCTAATGCATCATTAGTAAATTTATATTCAGCTTCCAGCACATGAGTGCATTGAACGTAAAAACTAGCTTGCTGCCACTGGCATGAATTTTTTTCTCAAATGTTCTCTGATGGTTGTGTGTTGTCTCTGATTTTTCTCTGGATTCATTACAACTGCATAAAGATTAAATATGCAGAGAAATCAGTATTCAGCTCATACTAACTTATTCATTACAAGAAGGGCATGACCTTGCTTGGAAATCGTGTATATTTTGCTTCCATATGGAGCTGGAAGAAAGAAGACCAGAACTAAACCCTAAGCTTGTTTGTGTTTAAATCAACATGGTTATTTATCCTTTTGCCAGCAGTGATTGTTTGTCCATGGTTGCTTGTTTTCTGGAGTGTGCAACATTACAGCCTTAAAGAATATCGTTGCACCTTCCTGGCTTTTTCACTGAGTTCATCAGCAAAAAAAGTGGCTTCTCTATTTAAGTATGTTTTGACATCGTAATCAATGAAGCTGTTTGGCTTTTGTTTGCGGTAGAAAGAATCTGTGATGAAATATTACCGTTTCGTTGGTCAGACTTCTCCTTTAAATAGATTTGACATTAATACCAGACTTTATGCTTAGAGATGCACTTTTACTGACATTTAGCAATAAAAGTAACTGCTGTTGCAGTACTAACCTTTTAAAAGTACTGCTGTACAGATAATCCATATGTGAAGTTCAAGAACAGATTGACGGTGTAAAGTGTTCACCAGAATGAAACGGTCAGATTTACTGAAAAAATAAACTGGGATTATATCAGTTTCTGATTGGGAGGTTTTCTTGAATTGGAAGAAATCTGAAGAATTAACAAAAATGTCCTAACAAAGCATGGATGAGGGACCACAACTACCTCCGTTAAGCTGAAATCTGTGAATACTTTACCCCGTTTGAACTATTTTACTTGTTCAAATAAACCAAAATATGCATTAATGCAAACAGTGGAAACACTCTTGGTACTACTGCAAAAGTTAACATCCACAATCTTCCTCATCTTCTCGGAAAATCTCTGGTTAGGGTTGTAATTAAGTGATCAGCAGCCATATTTTGATTGATTCACTTTGTTTGGACACTGAAACTGAATTGAAATAACTGGTAGTTTGTAATTATCTATATTTTCTAATGATCAAACCTTGTGAGATGTGTCCTGGAGCAAGAGCAACCACATACGGCCATTACAGCATCTGTTCTGTTTTGTTTTTTACTCACAATCTGTTGATAAAACACAATCCTGGAGAATGCAATGCTTAATTTGCTGGGATGTAAACTTTAATGTCTCATCTTTGCTGGTTTAATTCCCAAAACAGAAAATGGTTTTGATGAAAGTGAGAGTTTCAGGCTCCACAGACATCGGAGTCCTACAATTCATGTAATTAAAATTAATTAAAATTTCAAAACAACGCGTGAGTGACTTGGTTTGAATGTTTGCAATCAAAAATAAATTCTCCTGTTTTACAATTTAAAATGTATGAACTGCAGGGCAGATTAAATTGGGAATACTCAACCGGTAACACTTTGTTTAGCCTCTCCTACAATAAAACTCCAATAATTCATAGAAAATATTCCAGATAGCTCTAAAAAGTCTTGATTTGAACCCGAAAAATCAGATTTTTACCCTGGTGTCTGCACTGGACATAAAGACAAATTGACAAATGGCTTCATAAAAACTATCCAGGTTCCTCAGAAAGGTTTCTGTTGTAGAAATGCTGTTGATTTGAAGCTTTGCTGCAGTGTCATTACGGATGATGCACTCCATTAAACTGGTGGACGCTTTCTGTAAAGATAAAAGTATAACCCTGTAAGTCATCATAAGATTAAGAAGAAAAAAACAAGCTTTTTCTTTTTTGCCTTATTGCATTGTAGAGCTACTGAAATGTGCCCGGTTTACACATTTCATTGATTTTAATAACTTCAACATACAGGCTTCCCTGGGGTGATTTTAGATTAAGACTGTATTAGATCAAGACTTTGTGTCAGCGGTTGAATATATCGAGCGATTCCTATCAGTTTTTGGGATAAGAGAATATTTACCACTCAATTTGTCATCAGGAGATGGACTATACTGCCAAAAGTATTTGGGATCAGGTGTTCCAATCACTTCCAGGGCCACCGGTGTATAAAATGAAGCACAGGCTTGCAGACTGGTTTTACAAACATTTGTGAAAGAATGGGTCGCTCTCCGGAGCTCATTGGATTCTGGGAACTCCTTAGAGGATTGACATCTATCTGATTTTTAGGTGTTATTAAGCTTTCAACTTCATCTTTTATGTGGAATAATCTTTTATTAGGATCCTAGATGTTAAAATAATGGGGCACTGAGTATAAATGGTGTGTGAATGGGAGGGGAGATGGATCACAGGGAGTAAACGGATGTGAAGAAACATGAAGGCTACACGGTGGGTTTCTTGTTCCACACGGCCGAAGCGAACCAGTAAACCACCTATTGCTGCTGTTCTTAGCTTCACTCTCCTACTGTCATGAGTTTTTAGTTTTATTTCTGCTCAGTTGAGTCTGAGGCCAGCCAGGAAACATCAGAGGTTTCCCAAAGGCAGTTTCTTTTGTTCTCTCTGTATGTGGTATGATCTCTTCAGTGTTTAAAACTGGGTCAGATCAGCGTTTTTCTGGACAACCACTTGTTGTGTTTTGCTGTGAATCTCATTGAATTGTGAAATTTCACCAAAGGAAAAGGCTGATCTTGGAAAAGAATGCTTAACAGATCTTTGTTAATAATGGATTCCTACTTAATTTGGATAATGTAGCTGAACTTAAAGGGGCAGACTTTTGACGTTGGGGCTAAGTAATGAGAAGTGTTGCGAACCGTCGGAGACATGAAGAACCCGAGTTGGGAGAGAAAATATTAGCTTAAACTCACCAGGTGCCTAATTTGCGATTCCCTGTGAATGCCACTGGCACTTTGCATATGCAGGATGTGCAAATGTGTTTTGCTGGAAGGTTTTGAAGTGTCTATAAAAGGTTTTGTGCTTGTTTGTGCTGTTTTCAAAGTATTTAACACTTTAAATAGATGCACATTTATATATTTAGTTGGAGCTAAAACAACTCGAGGGTGACTTCTTTTTTGTTGTCTTTTTTCTTGAGATGAAAACTCTGTACCCGGTATTTGTACTGTTGTCTTAGTTACTTATACTCAGCATTCAGTATTCCATCAATTTTAATCATAAACTCAAAACTTACAAGTCAAAACTTGTTCTACAAGTCAAAATCTAAGATGTGTGCACTTCAGATGTAGGTCAGTGATATTATCTCAAAAATAACTTGCCGTCCCAGAAGAAATCTTAAAGTAAAAACCTCCGTGACAAGTGATGATGGCCTATTACCAAAAAGAGGCTATCCCTCTTGTCTCTCTTTTAAAGATTAATAACTCTGCCCTGGTCTCTTGAGTGCCGAACAAGGGCCTATTTTTGGAAATCTGCCTTGAAAGTGCCAAAAACACAAATACAGACAAAGTAAATTTGATGGCAATTAATGTTTAGTGCCAAAAAAAATCACATCTTCCGTCCTGTGATGTTGTCATATCCCCTCTAATCACAGCATGCAGTGAAGAGGAGCTAAACTGCTTCCACTCAGCTGCCACAAAGAGCATGTCTATGAAAGCCTCGCTCACATTAACAGCAATAAAAATGTCTGGATACGTTTTATTATTATTTATTTATCTTTTCTGCCTCTTGAATGACAGAAGGACACTTAATTTAGTGATTTGTATGTCAGATACGAGTAAAAAGGTTCGTGGAAACCTCACTTGAGCAGATTTGTTCACATAAATGTTTGAAAAGTGAAATAAAGGCATTATTCTCTGTATCAGTGCTCAGTTGTTGACGCTACTTGCAGGATTTTATTGAAATGCATACGCTCTGATGGACTTGTTTTAAGTTTAGTTGAAGTGAGGTGTAAGTTTGGGACATTTGTTTTGATGGATAAATGAGGACAAGCTTGATTAATGTGGAGTAGAGTCCAGAGAAAACTGTTTTCTGAAAACTATCTTGGCAGCTAACATCTACAGACGTTCTCATCTCTGCTTTTGGGAGTACAGTTAATTAGCGCCAAGGAAAATTAATGCTCTCCTGGATTGGCTGCTCTGCAAAAGCCAGCTATTAGCATGTCAAGTTGCATTTTAGATGTGCTTTTCAAAAAAATCTGAATACTCGACCACAAATAGGTGGGATTCACTGTATTGGACTGAAAAACATCCAGATTGCCGAGTTCAATTACATCATCTACCAAAGAAATCCTGAGCATCTTTTTGCCTTTTTTTTTTTTTAAATATACTATAAAATTTTCTCACCTACAATCGTGAAATTGGACATCTTTTTCTATCCTTCTCAATCAGGTTGTCCTTGCGTCATCAAATCTTAGTCATGTATCTTAAAATAAGGCCTTTTAATTGTGCTATATTCATTTTTTTGGTGTAATTTGGTCTTACATAATTTAATCATGTTTTAAATTTTGTTATGACTTGCTATGTAGTTTGTTTTTCTCACAGGAAACAAACGTTTGAGTTGTGTTCGGATGTTTTCATTCGTCCCTTTCTTTCTGATTTGAGTTGGTTTAGGCTACCGCTAACTAGCTGCTAATATATCCTAGCTGGCTAGCTTTTTTTTTTTTATTGCGTCCATCATGCCAGTTGACTGGAAGGTGATCATCTTCGCCACCGACTCACTTTTGTTCTCAATGTTATGTGCATTTTGTGCAAAACACCTTGTCACTACTACAATATAAAATATGCAATTTTCTTTTGTACAGGTCTTAAATTTTATTCATAATGGTTGTAAAAAGGTATTAAAAGCAATTTGAGTTGGTGCGATGTTTTTATTAGAATATCTGTGTGACAAAATGGTCGAGATATTTAAGACAGCAACACCAAGACCAACCCAAGTCACTGTTGATCACCTAAACAAAATTTCTTTGGTAGTTGGGAACCTTGACAGCAGTTTAGGTCATCACAAGGAAAGAAGACAAACACTTTATGTACTTTTATTTGCAAGACTTGCGTGTTTGCATCAAGCTGCTGAGATCTACTGCAGTCCCCATTTGTGTCTTGGATTGTGGCTCAACCTTTGAACACTCATGTGTGCAGGACAAGGTAGACGCACTCGGTTATTTATGAAGAGCCAGAGGCGGCTTGGAAAGGGACTTGTCTTCCTGACTTTGATGGAACTATTTTGTGAAAAAGTGAGGAAAGTTGGTTACCGTTGCTGCCAAAAGACATTCCCATTTATCTGCTTTGATCCATCGGACTGAGTGAATTAGTGAAGCTGTACGCCTGTAGAGCAAGGGTGTTCAAAGGGTGGCCATTTGTGGCCCCTTTGCATGGTTTTTATTTGACCCTCCCACCTTCAAACCACAATAATTTAATAAGGTAGGACAAAACTTTGACTTTTATGTTAAAATCTACTTTAAAAAAATGTTTTCCAAGCTTTCTGGTTTCCTTTGATTTTGATAATAAATAGGACCAAGACTACGTAAAGTACAGCTTGCACTGAAATCTGCTTTTATAACTGCTGAATTAAATACAAAAAGTGTTTTCATATGAAGACTGAAGTTGATACTGTTTTTACTGCTGAGAGCAGACAAATATTTTTTTCCACATGTCTTAAATTGAGCCCAAACTAATAATCAGTCTGGATGCCTTATTTTTGGAAAAACCATTTGAAGTTTTGGATCTACAAGCCCGTTCGTACAAAAAAAAAAATCTAATTACTTTATTCATTAAAATTCATTCATGCTTATTATTGTTGAGTATAAAAAAACACATTTCTGCTCATTTTGGTTTTTAAAAGTATATTTTTTGGCCCTTCTACAGACCATTTTGATCATAAAAAATCCTGGTTTTGCCACACTTGTGATAAAAGTATTCATGTGAACTCATTTTCAGCCTTATCTCCAGTTTCATAAAACTTTCTGAGATTTATTAAAAGTATCGTATGAGTTGAAGGCAACATAAACAAGAACTTAAAAGCATGAATTGCTGACATGCTGTCTCTTTCTGTGGGCATTGGGCTCTAATTACACTGTTGAACACAAAAAATGTGGCAGAATAAAAATAAACACCTCCTGCCTGTTCTGTTTGGGCAATATATGAAAAAAAAAAACCACACAGATAGGAAAGGAAAATAATCAGCTCTCGGGATGCTCTACTACGTTGTAGGTAGAGATAAACAAACATGATTTAATGTTTTTCCGGACAAGACACCGACAGGACATGTTCTTGCAAAAGTAATGCCAAAATATGACACTGTGTTAACGCCAAAACCCCAAATCGTATTTGCACAGATTGACTTAGCTGAAGTTGGTGCCCTAAATGGTTATCGACAGTGTCACTGCCGGCTGAAACTCATCAAAGTGAAAGCCTGATCAGAGGAAGAATTACATTCACACAATGTGGCAATTAGCTGCAGCAGCAGGGCTGGATATGTTGGAAGGCGAGGCTGACCAGTGAATTATACATCCACCAAGGTGGCAGGAAGATAATAATGAGATGACAAACACACCACTGATCCCTCTCTCGGGCCTCAGCTGGTTCTCACACACAGCTCCTTTATATTCTGTGATATTTTTTACCATCTACTCATCCGCCTTCCTGCCGCTGTTTATTTTCTGTTCATAGAGATAAAAATCGGCTCATCTGAGCTGGAATTAATTATGCTGCTAAATTGTGGCTGGGAGGTGCGCAGTATCCACCCGTACCTTTTATCTAACAATGCCATTTTAGCACTTTCCCTTCTGCAGGATGCCTGAGGCAAGCTGTTTTGGTGCAAGCTGCAGTACAATCACTGAACCATTTTCTTTATAGAGGTGTTGCTGGGGGGTGGGGGGATCCTTTCAAAGCATAAATTTTTAATACTTTAATCAAATCGGTGTTCTCAAGGTAAAATCTCTGAATCTGATGCTTTTTCTGCAAAAAAGGTGACGTTGTTTTCTGTGACTGTAAATATACTGTAAACAGACTGTGGGTGGTGTTGCAACTTAAAGGTTGACATCAAATTATACATATTTTTGTTGTAAAAATATCTGTATTTTTGGTGTTTGAAGGGAAATTCTAGATTAGTTTCTTTATATGTCTGCATGCTACTGAAAAAGTTTGCTAAATTTTACTTTATTACTCATTTCAAGAGGTTAATTTAAATGTAAGCGATTCTTCTGTATAACTTTAATTAAATCCCATAATATCTGATAGTATATGATATAATGTGAAGATTTGATGCTTCAGGGGAAAACGGGAATCTCCACATTTTTCTAATGATGTTAGACTTGTCAGTTTTCTAAGTATTTATGCAGCAGTAAGTCTGAAAACATGTCTTACTTTTCCTCTCGCTCTTCAGGCCATGCAGCTACATTATGTCTTTGAAAACTTTACTCAAGTCTGTTGTTTGCTGTGAAACAACAAATAAATCTGCACACCAAAGGAAATCTCACAGATATGTTTTGGTTTTCACAGCATCAACCCTTCCAGTGAATTTCTGGTGTTTTTTAAAATTATTTTCTAGTTTTTCCAGTCAGAAATTAGGTGCCACAAACTTAGAGTGACAAATAACTTTGCAGTTTCTGTATTAAACATACGACTTCTTGTCATTCAAGCATAACTATGTGGTAACCTTTGGCTTTTAGTAAAAGTGGATGAAATAACGAACAATTACCTCCAGGTTTTAGTCTGTAGGTAAACCAAGGACTACTAGACGTTTACCATTTGGACAAAACTGAGCGTTAAATCAGAAATATGACTCCAGGCAAACAGCTAAAGTGGTTTTAAAATGTGTAAACATTAAGCTTGAGGAGGTAACTTTCCCTATCTAAATGCTGAGAAACTGGGCTTTACGTTAGTTCCATCAATTCAGCCTAGAAAATGTCTGAAATATGCAGCAGCCAAAATTATGCCAGAAGCTTAATGACTACAAAAACTGTGATCAAACTGTAATGCTACAAGACGTATTTAACGAATTATCAGTGCAGGTTGTGCTCCAAGATGTTTTCTAAAACATGGAAAATAAGCAGCTCAAACAGATAATTAAAAAACTTACATTAATTCTGTTTATACCCATGATGAAAGCCTGTATTCTTGTGACAGGAAACATGGTTAAGTATTGGCAAAGAATCCACTTTGTCCATGCAGGATATTTCTAAATAATTGAACCACTGACTTAAATTCGAAAAAGGAGTAAGGCTATGTTTATCCAGGATCTCTCTACTCTAGTATGAATAAAGCTCTGCAGCCCTGTACAGGTAACGTGGGAATTATAACTTTTCTGGAAGAACAACAAAAAGGAAAACGGGGCCTGTGGGTTACGCAGCATCAAAGTCAGGAAAAATAACATCAAGAAGCAAGAAGACTTCCTCCTTTGCGACAAAACTACAAACAAAAACAAGCTTCACGCCCAAATAAGGACACATAGACAGAAACAGCTGCACTTCTGTTGCCAGTTGCAGAAAATAACAGAGAAAAGCAGAGCGAACTAATTGTGGCCCAGTTTCCAGGCAGCAGCAAGAGTTAGTCAGAACAACAGATCAGAATTTAACCACTAGATACCTGGACACCAAACAGAGACCACAGGTAACCACTTGCAGCCAAATGAAAAACGGTGTAAGGCTAGAAGCTGTCAAGTGTTTGGCAATGATTACAGACACAAGTATCGGCTAATATTAGAGACACAGTGGCTGATAAAGTCATCAGTGTCTGAAGAGACAGGTGAAGAGCAAATAGATTTAAATGGATCTGATGGAGAGATAGACTGCACTCATAATGCTCAAGTGATGAAAATAAACATTTAGAGAAGCAGGGATTTTAGATCTCTGGCATATTTCTGAACGCTGTGGCTTTTTTTCTGTTGCTGTGCTTTGATGCTCATTCTTTCTGATGTACAGATGAAATGTAGAATTTTTTATTTTTAAAATCTGAAATGCCAGGGGTCATGCCAGATGGCAAAAAAAAACCAAAAAAACCCCTCACAGTCCAGGTTTTTTTTTCTCCAATGTGCAGTTCTGCTATTTGTACTTCAGCACACTCAGATATCTTATGTATATGTGTGTGTGATGATCTGGGGAACGTGCCTCTTTGTGCTCGCCTGTGTCTGTGCTGTGAGAAGCAGGCGTGCTGATGTCTGATCCAATCACACTCAGCTCTGGTGGGCTGAAGGCCTGAATTGTGCACGGGAAACCATGTGAAACAGAAAATGAAGGAACGTGTGCGGGCTGCGCAGCTGTGATGATTGGCTTGGTTGAGGTCATTTTACATGACAATGTGCAGGACCAGTGCAATTAACAATGAGATCTGTTGCAGATAAATGGCTACATGATTAAAATTGTTCCAGTGAAGTTCCTGATTAGACCAGCTAAATCACACGGGCTGCAGGTTTTTTTTTTCTTTTGGTGTAATCCAATTGTGTTGCAGATAATTTTAGGCAAAATATGTAATCAAGTATCTTTGACCTTTTTATCCAGCTTGCATTAATCCAACAGAGATGAACACTGAAGATTTATGGAGTTGGCACAAAATGTTAATTTGTTTTCAGAACAAAAATGACAAAGTACAAACCCTGTCAATCTGTTATTGTACATCAAAACAAATATTGCTCTTTAAAAAATGTATCCATGATCTAATAGGCTAGATCACTGAACAGGTGTAAAGTAATTGCATTCAGTAATGCTTAGAATCATAGCGAATTAATTTTATGTTTTTAGGGAACCAACAGTGAAAAACTAATTGAAAATCACTCGCTTGTTATTATAGGTGGCTTAACTTATTTATTTTTGTGATATTTATTTTCTGCAAATAAATAAAAAAATTTTGCTTGGAATTTCAGAGATGCTGTCAGTAGTTCATAGAATAAAAGAACAATGTTTATTTACTAAAACACATGCCTATAAAAAGTAAAATAAGAGAAGCTTATCATTTTAAGTGGTCTCTTTCTTAATTTTTTCCAGAGCTGTCGATGCACCAATCAAAAATATTGTGGCCAATTTCAGAGATTAGGATGCAAAATGCTTTTTTTAAACCTTCCTACCATGAGCAGCTATCAGTTTGTCCATTGTACGAAATGTCTGAGAGAGCAGCCACAGTAACACAAAATATAATTTTAAGACAAAATTATTAGAAGTGACATTTAGAAGTGGGTTTCTCATGATAATTCAGCAAAAAGCCCTCTCACCATCACCAAAACAGCAGCCTCTTTGTGTAGCGACTGTGGATCCTGACTTTAACTTGAGGATTTCTAAAAGGCTTTAAATGTTTCTATATCTAGCATATGCTGTGAGAAATGGAGTGAAAAATCAAAAGGATAAAACATAACTCCTGTTGTCTTTGGAGGCTTTCTGATATCTCGTCTTTAATGGACAGGCCGCGGGAGGAATGGAGAAAGTACAGTTTCCTTTTTAAACAGCTTCCTACATTTAAGTGTATCATCTGATTTGTACTTTTTAACACCTCGCTGAACTGAAAGCAGCCAACAGTGAATCTTTTTCTGCAAGTCGTCTCTGCTTCACAGTGCTGTAGGCTCTACCTGGTCGCTCCTGGAGTTGTGTGTTTGTTTTTTGGAAAGAGACTTTGAGTCACCGGACAGACCTGATTAAGCTGAAAAACGGCCAATTCCAGTCGAAAGCTATTTTCTCGGTGCATAATCCTTAATTCTTTCTCTTCAAATATTATTTTAAAGCTGTGCAACTTGATACCACGTTATGTTTCCCCACATTTTCTTCTTTTTTTGAATTGTATTTTGGTTTCAGTGAGGACCTGAAACAACAGCTCAGGGTTTTAAATAAATCATATTAAAGCTAATCCTGGTTCTGTAGATTTAAATGCATCAGTTTGTTTTGCATTCGGCTGCATGGTAACTATGGTGATCATAATGTTGGTCCATAATGTTTATTACTACATTCTGTCTCTCTAAGCTATCCTGTGATGGTATAGCATTAAATTAAAATCCATTTTTTAATGAGGCTGTGAGATTCTGTCTTCTGAGTCTTCATGTCGGTGAATCTTGAACTTAAGTGAAATTAAAACGTACCTAAATACCCGTTAGAGGGACTGTGTTTGGGCCAGTGTCAAACTCAAGGCCCTGGGGCCAATCCGGCCCGCCACAGCTTTTTATGTGGCCCTCTAAAAGGACACATAATTTGAGCTGTCAAGATGACAGTGACTTAAATATTATGTTACCAATCAATTCAACAGTTTTTAATTGGCTACTGCCAAATTGCATCAATTAGTTCCTCCAGTTTATCGTGGAAATTCACGCAAAATCAACAAATCCCTGCACTTTTTCTCAATAATGCATAATTGTGAGTTTATTGCAGATTTTTCACAAAAATTGTGAAAAACGTTGGATCTGAGTGGCAGTTTACTCCCACCTGCAGGTGGCAGCATTTATCACTTCTACTGAATAGATGAAGTTATAATCTCCAACATACGTAAACACAAATATTTCTAAATTAGTACCATGAACACTTTTTTATTGCAAAAAAAATCACAAAAACAATTGTGAAATCCTGGAGTGACTGAAAAGATTTTAAATATTATTTAATTTTAAGAATTTATTCATATTTTAAACAGTTTAATTGGTTTCATTAATGCATTCTGGCACAACTGGCTCTTTAAGAAGATTCTTGATGAGATTCATGATCTTGATTTGGCCCAAAGGGAAAATGAGTTTGACACCGTGCCTTAGGGGAAAGTTTGTGCTTCTCTACTTGGGCTGCTGCCCCCCCGCCCCCCCCGATCCGATCCGACCCTGGATGAGCGAAAAATAGATGCAACAATGTTTTCTACCTGCCTGAAAAAAGCCCAACGTACATAAGGATTTTATTTTACGGGGGACGGCCCAAGTCTGTTTTCCAGTGAGAACAGAGTTCTGAAACTCCTCTACATGAGAAACTGAAAAGTATTCTTGCAGTTATGAATGTCTCTGATCAGTGGTTCTGTCATGTTTTCTTTTCCACTGTATTTTTCTGGTGGATGTTGAAGTAAGGATGTATGTCTGTTGGCTTCAAGAGGTCCAATTATTCTCATGTCCTGCTGCTACAGAACCCATCCACATGTTATACTCTGGTGAAAGTTTGCAGCTGCAAGATGGTATGAAGAAAAATTATCTTTGTTGTAGCATTTACCCTGACAGCAGACATAAGTGACCACCAGGATCCATAAGTAAATCTGGGCTGGTCTTTTTCTTTTTTTCCAATGGTCCATTGTAAATGTGGGTTAGGGTGATATAGAATCCGTTTTTGGTCATTTTCTACTTTCAAACTTTTATCTTTTTTTGGATGAAACCAATAGCAAAAGTGTGTGAACAGCCAATAAAGCCTGATATGTTAATCAGCTGTGAGTTTCCCCCACATCCCAGAAGGCTTAGATTTAAACACAGTTTAACATTTTAAAAGTATTTAAATCATGGGGTTATTTCTGCATGACTTCAGCTAGTATATTTTGCTTAAAAGGTAAAATCAGTATTTTCTCAAAAAGTGGTGTTTTTTTTATCTGTTTCTCCATTTCTGTTCCTGATTTTCTCATGTCACATATTTGATTTAATCATTTTTGACAGGGTTACTTTGTAAGGACATTCATGTAAAAGAGATTAATCAACTTAAGGAATTTCTTTCCTGGAAAGATGAAGGTAAACAAAACAAACTGTAACTTTGCAGTAATGTAAATCAGCATGCTAATGGTGTGAATGTTTCCTCGGTAAAAAACAAGAACAAAATGCTTTCTTCTTTTCTTAAATTCTGAACTTTGAAAAACTTAGCCCAACACGACCTGCCAGACTTTTTCATATTTTACTTGAGTTGTTTTCTGCTTGCTAAAATTATACCTTCTTGGATTAGTGAGTCTCATATCAAACATTATCTACAATCATTGAGCTACAACCCAATTTTCAATTAAATGTGCAGTTTTGGGGGTTGGACATTGGTTGCTTTGTGCAGCCTGCTGTAAGGTACATTCTTAAGGACTGTGTATGAAGTGCAGCACTGAAAACTGCTTTGTTTTGCGTTTTTTTATCTTAAAGTAAGGTACACTCTATTTTATTTTTAGCTGGATTGAAGTCGCACAAGAACATTTCTGCCCAGTTTAGCAGTGAATAAACAATTAGATACTTGACCTGGTACTTTCTTAGAAAACACGGTTTGTTTCTACTGCAGGAAATTTGCTGCCTCATCTCTAAATCTAAAAATAAGACTTGAATGGATCAAACTTTCTTTCAGTTCCTTTATTCTGAAGGTCCTAGGTGTTATCATTACCTCTGTAACCAGGCTGATTGAAGCCGATGGTAAATTTAGAAGTGCAAAACACAAAAATCATCCCAGGTTGTTTGTAAAAGTGGCGATGTTAGAAGCCATAATGGGAGGTTTCTGTTTCCAGCCTTCAGCGTCTCCTTGGGTCACACACAGAAACCCGACCCGCTCCCAGTAACAAGTGCCTTACATGCGGCTTCGTTTCTGCCGGTTTGTCAAATGCATTATAAAGTGCTTTTCTGTGCAAGGTTAAAGTTCTCATCTCAGCTTTCAAGAGGCAACTGCAGACTTTTTTAAATCGATTCCCTGAAAACTAAAAAAANACTCTCCTACTGTCATGAGTTTTTAGTTTTATTTCTGCTCAGTTGAGTCTGAGGCCAGCCAGGAAACATCAGAGGTTTCCCAAAGGCAGTTTCTTTTGTTCTCTCTGTATGTGGTATGATCTCTTCAGTGTTTAAAACTGGGTCAGATCAGCGTTTTTCTGGACAACTACTTGTTGTGTTTTGCTGTGAATCTCATTGAATTGTGAAATTTCACCAAAGGAAAAGGCTGATCTTGGAAAAAAAATGCTTAACAGATCTTTGTTAATAATGGATTCCTACTTAATTTGGATAATGTAGCTGAACTTAAAGGGGCAGACTTTTGACGTTGGGGCTAAGTAATGAGAAGTGTTGCGAACCGGAGACATGAAGAACCCGAGTTGGGAGAGAAAATATTAGCTTAAACTCACCAGGTGCCTAATTTGCGATTCCCTGTGAATGCCACTGGCACTTTGCATATGCAGGATGTGCAAATGTGTTTTGCTGGAAGGTTTTGAAGTGTCTATAAAAGGTTTTGTGCTTGTTTGTGCTGTTTTCAAAGTATTTAACACTTTAAATAGATGCACATTTATATATTTAGTTGGAGCTAAAACAACTCGAGGGTGACTTTTTTTTTGGTGTCTTTTTTCTTGAGATGAAAACTCTGTACCCGGTATTTGTACTGTTGTCTTAGTTACTTATACTCAGCATTCAGTATTCCATCAATTTTAATCATAAACTCAAAACTTACAAGTCAAAACTTGTTCTACAAGTCAAAATCTAAGATGTGTGCACTTCAGATGTAGGTCAGTGATATGATCTCAAAAATAACTTGCCGTCCCAGAAGAAATCTTAAAGTAAAAACCTCCGTGACAAGTGATGATGGCCTATTACCAAAAAGAGGCTATCCCTCTTGTCTCTCTTTTAAAGATTAATAACTCTGCCCTGGTCTCTTGAGTGCCGAACAAGGGCCTATTTTTGGAAATCTGCCTTGAAAGTGCCAAAAACACAAATACAGACAAAGTAAATTTGATGGCAATTAATGTTTAGTGCCAAAAAAAATCACATCTTCCGTCCTGTGATGTTGTCATATCCCCTCTAATCACAGCATGCAGTGAAGAGGAGCTAAACTGCTTCCACTCAGCTGCCACAAAGAGCATGTCTATGAAAGCCTCGCTCACATTAACAGCAATAAAAATGTCTGGATACGTTTTATTATTATTTATTTATCTTTTCTGCCTCTTGAATGACAGAAGGACACTTAATTTAGTGATTTGTATGTCAGATACGAGTAAAAAGGTTCGTGGAAACCTCACTTGAGCAGATTTGTTCACATAAATGTTTGAAAAGTGAAATAAAGGCATTATTCTCTGTATCAGTGCTCAGTTGTTGACGCTACTTGCAGGATTTTATTGAAATGCATACGCTCTGATGCACTTGTTTTAAGTTTAGTTGAAGTGAGGTGTAAGTTTGGGACATTTGTTTTGATGGATAAATGAGGACAAGCTTGATTAATGTGGAGTAGAGTCCAGAGAAAACTGTTTTCTGAAAACTATCTTGGCAGGTAACAGCTACAGACGTTCTCATCTCTGCTTTTGGGAGTACAGTTAATTAGCGCCAAGGAAAATTAATGCTCTCCTGGATTGGCTGCTCTGCAAAAGCCAACTATTAGCATGTCAAGTTGCATTTTAGATGTGCTTTTCAAAAAAATCTGAATACTCGACCACAAATAGGTGGGATTCACTGTATTGGACTGAAAAACATCCAGATTGCCGAGTTCAATTACATCATCTACCAAAGAAATCCTGAGCATCTTTTTGCCTTTTTTTTTTTTTTAAATATACTATAAAATTTTCTCACCTACAATCGTGAAATTGGACATCTTTTTCTATCCTTCTCAATCAGGTTGTCCTTGCGTCATCAAATCTTAGTCATGTATCTTAAAATAAGGCCTTTTAATTGTGCTATATTCATTTTTTTGGTGTAATTTGGTCTTACATAATTTAATCATGTTTTAAATTTTGTTATGACTTGCTATGTAGTTTGTTTTTCTCACAGGAAACAAACGTTTGAGTTGTGTTCGGATGTTTTCATTCGTCCCTTTCTTTCTGATTTGAGTTGGTTTAGGCTACCGCTAACTAGCTGCTAATATATCCTAGCTGGCTAGCTTTTTTTTTTTTATTGCGTCCATCATGCCAGTTGACTGGAAGGTGATCATCTTCGCCACCGACTCACTTTTGTTCTCAATGTTATGTGCATTTTGTGCAAAACACCTTGTCACTACTACAATATAAAATATGCAATTTTCTTTTGTACAGGTCTTAAATTTTATTCATAATGGTTGTAAAAAGGTATTAAAAGCAATTTGAGTTGGTGCGATGTTTTTATTAGAATATCTGTGTGACAAAATGGTCGAGATATTTAAGACAGCAACACCAAGACCAACCCAAGTCACTGTTGATCACCTAAACAAAATTTCTTTGGTAGTTGGGAACCTTGACAGCAGTTTAGGTCATCACAAGGAAAGAAGACAAACACTTTATGTACTTTTATTTGCAAGACTTGCGTGTTTGCATCAAGCTGCTGAGATCTACTGCAGTCCCCATTTGTGTCTTGGATTGTGGCTCAACCTTTGAACACTCATGTGTGCAGGACAAGGTAGACGCACTCGGTTATTTATGAAGAGCCAGAGGCGGCTTGGAAAGGGACTTGTCTTCCTGACTTTGATGGAACTATTTTGTGAAAAAGTGAGGAAAGTTGGTTACCGTTGCTGCCAAAAGACATTCCCATTTATCTGCTTTGATCCATCGGACTGAGTGAATTAGTGAAGCTGTACGCCTGTAGAGCAAGGGTGTTCAAAGGGTGGCCATTTGTGGCCCCTTTGCATGGTTTTTATTTGACCCTCCCACCTTCAAACCACAATAATTTAATAAGGTAGGACAAAACTTTGACTTTTATGTTAAAATCTACTTTAAAAAAATGTTTTCCAAGCTTTCTGGTTTCCTTTGATTTTGATAATAAATAGGACCAAGACTACGTAAAGTACAGCTTGCACTGAAATCTGCTTTTATAACTGCTGAATTAAATACAAAAAGTGTTTTCATATGAAGACTGAAGTTGATACTGTTTTTACTGCTGAGAGCAGACAAATATTTTTTTCCACATGTCTTAAATTGAGCCCAAACTAATAATCAGTCTGGATGCCTTATTTTTGGAAAAACCATTTGAAGTTTTGGATCTACAAGCCCGTTCGTACAAAAAAAAAAATCTAATTACTTTATTCATTAAAATTCATTCATGCTTATTATTGTTGAGTATAAAAAAACACATTTCTGCTCATTTTGGTTTTTAAAAGTATATTTTTTGGCCCTTCTACAGACCATTTTGATCATAAAAAATCCTGGTTTTGCCACACTTGTGATAAAAGTATTCATGTGAACTCATTTTCAGCCTTATCTCCAGTTTCATAAAACTTTCTGAGATTTATTAAAAGTATCGTATGAGTTGAAGGCAACATAAACAAGAACTTAAAAGCATGAATTGCTGACATGCTGTCTCTTTCTGTGGGCATTGGGCTCTAATTACACTGTTGAACACAAAAAATGTGGCAGAATAAAAATAAACACCTCCTGCCTGTTCTGTTTGGGCAATATATGAAAAAAAAAAACCACACAGATAGGAAAGGAAAATAATCAGCTCTCGGGATGCTCTACTACGTTGTAGGTAGAGATAAACAAACATGATTTAATGTTTTTCCGGACAAGACACCGACAGGACATGTTCTTGCAAAAGTAATGCCAAAATATGACACTGTGTTAACGCCAAAACCCCAAATCGTATTTGCACAGATTGACTTAGCTGAAGTTGGTGCCCTAAATGGTTATCGACAGTGTCACTGCCGGCTGAAACTCATCAAAGTGAAAGCCTGATCAGAGGAAGAATTACATTCACACAATGTGGCAATTAGCTGCAGCAGCAGGGCTGGATATGTTGGAAGGCGAGGCTGACCAGTGAATTATACATCCACCAAGGTGGCAGGAAGATAATAATGAGATGACAAACACACCACTGATCCCTCTCTCGGGCCTCAGCTGGTTCTCACACACAGCTCCTTTATATTCTGTGATATTTTTTACCATCTACTCATCCGCCTTCCTGCCGCTGTTTATTTTCTGTTCATAGAGATAAAAATCGGCTCATCTGAGCTGGAATTAATTATGCTGCTAAATTGTGGCTGGGAGGTGCGCAGTATCCACCCGTACCTTTTATCTAACAATGCCATTTTAGCACTTTCCCTTCTGCAGGATGCCTGAGGCAAGCTGTTTTGGTGCAAGCTGCAGTACAATCACTGAACCATTTTCTTTATAGAGGTGTTGCTGGGGGGTGGGGGGATCCTTTCAAAGCATAAATTTTTAATACTTTAATCAAATCGGTGTTCTCAAGGTAAAATCTCTGAATCTGATGCTTTTTCTGCAAAAAAGGTGACGTTGTTTTCTGTGACTGTAAATATACTGTAAACAGACTGTGGGTGGTGTTGCAACTTAAAGGTTGACATCAAATTATACATATTTTTGTTGTAAAAATATCTGTATTTTTGGTGTTTGAAGGGAAATTCTAGATTAGTTTCTTTATATGTCTGCATGCTACTGAAAAAGTTTGCTAAATTTTACTTTATTACTCATTTCAAGAGGTTAATTTAAATGTAAGCGATTCTTCTGTATAACTTTAATTAAATCCCATAATATCTGATAGTATATGATATAATGTGAAGATTTGATGCTTCAGGGGAAAACGGGAATCTCCACATTTTTCTAATGATGTTAGACTTGTCAGTTTTCTAAGTATTTATGCAGCAGTAAGTCTGAAAACATGTCTTACTTTTCCTCTCGCTCTTCAGGCCATGCAGCTACATTATGTCTTTGAAAACTTTACTCAAGTCTGTTGTTTGCTGTGAAACAACAAATAAATCTGCACACCAAAGGAAATCTCACAGATATGTTTTGGTTTTCACAGCATCAACCCTTCCAGTGAATTTCTGGTGTTTTTTAAAATTATTTTCTAGTTTTTCCAGTCAGAAATTAGGTGCCACAAACTTAGAGTGACAAATAACTTTGCAGTTTCTGTATTAAACATACGACTTCTTGTCATTCAAGCATAACTATGTGGTAACCTTTGGCTTTTAGTAAAAGTGGATGAAATAACGAACAATTACCTCCAGGTTTTAGTCTGTAGGTAAACCAAGGACTACTAGACGTTTACCATTTGGACAAAACTGAGCGTTAAATCAGAAATATGACTCCAGGCAAACAGCTAAAGTGGTTTTAAAATGTGTAAACATTAAGCTTGAGGAGGTAACTTTCCCTATCTAAATGCTGAGAAACTGGGCTTTACGTTAGTTCCATCAATTCAGCCTAGAAAATGTCTGAAATATGCAGCAGCCAAAATTATGCCAGAAGCTTAATGACTACAAAAACTGTGATCAAACTGTAATGCTACAAGACGTATTTAACGAATTATCAGTGCAGGTTGTGCTCCAAGATGTTTTCTAAAACATGGAAAATAAGCAGCTCAAACAGATAATTAAAAAACTTACATTAATTCTGTTTATACCCATGATGAAAGCCTGTATTCTTGTGACAGGAAACATGGTTAAGTATTGGCAAAGAATCCACTTTGTCCATGCAGGATATTTCTAAATAATTGAACCACTGACTTAAATTCGAAAAAGGAGTAAGGCTATGTTTATCCAGGATCTCTCTACTCTAGTATGAATAAAGCTCTGCAGCCCTGTACAGGTAACGTGGGAATTATAACTTTTCTGGAAGAACAACAAAAAGGAAAACGGGGCCTGTGGGTTACGCAGCATCAAAGTCAGGAAAAATAACATCAAGAAGCAAGAAGACTTCCTCCTTTGCGACAAAACTACAAACAAAAACAAGCTTCACGCCCAAATAAGGACACATAGACAGAAACAGCTGCACTTCTGTTGCCAGTTGCAGAAAATAACAGAGAAAAGCAGAGCGAACTAATTGTGGCCCAGTTTCCAGGCAGCAGCAAGAGTTAGTCAGAACAACAGATCAGAATTTAACCACTAGATACCTGGACACCAAACAGAGACCACAGGTAACCACTTGCAGCCAAATGAAAAACGGTGTAAGGCTAGAAGCTGTCAAGTGTTTGGCAATGATTACAGACACAAGTATCGGCTAATATTAGAGACACAGTGGCTGATAAAGTCATCAGTGTCTGAAGAGACAGGTGAAGAGCAAATAGATTTAAATGGATCTGATGGAGAGATAGACTGCACTCATAATGCTCAAGTGATGAAAATAAACATTTAGAGAAGCAGGGATTTTAGATCTCTGGCATATTTCTGAACGCTGTGGCTTTTTTTCTGTTGCTGTGCTTTGATGCTCATTCTTTCTGATGTACAGATGAAATGTAGAATTTTTTATTTTTAAAATCTGAAATGCCAGGGGTCATGCCAGATGGCAAAAAAAAACCAAAAAAACCCCTCACAGTCCAGGTTTTTTTTTCTCCAATGTGCAGTTCTGCTATTTGTACTTCAGCACACTCAGATATCTTATGTATATGTGTGTGTGATGATCTGGGGAACGTGCCTCTTTGTGCTCGCCTGTGTCTGTGCTGTGAGAAGCAGGCGTGCTGATGTCTGATCCAATCACACTCAGCTCTGGTGGGCTGAAGGCCTGAATTGTGCACGGGAAACCATGTGAAACAGAAAATGAAGGAACGTGTGCGGGCTGCGCAGCTGTGATGATTGGCTTGGTTGAGGTCATTTTACATGACAATGTGCAGGACCAGTGCAATTAACAATGAGATCTGTTGCAGATAAATGGCTACATGATTAAAATTGTTCCAGTGAAGTTCCTGATTAGACCAGCTAAATCACACGGGCTGCAGGTTTTTTTTTTCTTTTGGTGTAATCCAATTGTGTTGCAGATAATTTTAGGCAAAATATGTAATCAAGTATCTTTGACCTTTTTATCCAGCTTGCATTAATCCAACAGAGATGAACACTGAAGATTTATGGAGTTGGCACAAAATGTTAATTTGTTTTCAGAACAAAAATGACAAAGTACAAACCCTGTCAATCTGTTATTGTACATCAAAACAAATATTGCTCTTTAAAAAATGTATCCATGATCTAATAGGCTAGATCACTGAACAGGTGTAAAGTAATTGCATTCAGTAATGCTTAGAATCATAGCGAATTAATTTTATGTTTTTAGGGAACCAACAGTGAAAAACTAATTGAAAATCACTCGCTTGTTATTATAGGTGGCTTAACTTATTTATTTTTGTGATATTTATTTTCTGCAAATAAATAAAAAAATTTTGCTTGGAATTTCAGAGATGCTGTCAGTAGTTCATAGAATAAAAGAACAATGTTTATTTACTAAAACACATGCCTATAAAAAGTAAAATAAGAGAAGCTTATCATTTTAAGTGGTCTCTTTCTTAATTTTTTCCAGAGCTGTCGATGCACCAATCAAAAATATTGTGGCCAATTTCAGAGATTAGGATGCAAAATGCTTTTTTTAAACCTTCCTACCATGAGCAGCTATCAGTTTGTCCATTGTACGAAATGTCTGAGAGAGCAGCCACAGTAACACAAAATATAATTTTAAGACAAAATTATTAGAAGTGACATTTAGAAGTGGGTTTCTCATGATAATTCAGCAAAAAGCCCTCTCACCATCACCAAAACAGCAGCCTCTTTGTGTAGCGACTGTGGATCCTGACTTTAACTTGAGGATTTCTAAAAGGCTTTAAATGTTTCTATATCTAGCATATGCTGTGAGAAATGGAGTGAAAAATCAAAAGGATAAAACATAACTCCTGTTGTCTTTGGAGGCTTTCTGATATCTCGTCTTTAATGGACAGGCCGCGGGAGGAATGGAGAAAGTACAGTTTCCTTTTTAAACAGCTTCCTACATTTAAGTGTATCATCTGATTTGTACTTTTTAACACCTCGCTGAACTGAAAGCAGCCAACAGTGAATCTTTTTCTGCAAGTCGTCTCTGCTTCACAGTGCTGTAGGCTCTACCTGGTCGCTCCTGGAGTTGTGTGTTTGTTTTTTGGAAAGAGACTTTGAGTCACCGGACAGACCTGATTAAGCTGAAAAACGGCCAATTCCAGTCGAAAGCTATTTTCTCGGTGCATAATCCTTAATTCTTTCTCTTCAAATATTATTTTAAAGCTGTGCAACTTGATACCACGTTATGTTTCCCCACATTTTCTTCTTTTTTTGAATTGTATTTTGGTTTCAGTGAGGACCTGAAACAACAGCTCAGGGTTTTAAATAAATCATATTAAAGCTAATCCTGGTTCTGTAGATTTAAATGCATCAGTTTGTTTTGCATTCGGCTGCATGGTAACTATGGTGATCATAATGTTGGTCCATAATGTTTATTACTACATTCTGTCTCTCTAAGCTATCCTGTGATGGTATAGCATTAAATTAAAATCCATTTTTTAATGAGGCTGTGAGATTCTGTCTTCTGAGTCTTCATGTCGGTGAATCTTGAACTTAAGTGAAATTAAAACGTACCTAAATACCCGTTAGAGGGACTGTGTTTGGGCCAGTGTCAAACTCAAGGCCCTGGGGCCAATCCGGCCCGCCACAGCTTTTTATGTGGCCCTCTAAAAGGACACATAATTTGAGCTGTCAAGATGACAGTGACTTAAATATTATGTTACCAATCAATTCAACAGTTTTTAATTGGCTACTGCCAAATTGCATCAATTAGTTCCTCCAGTTTATCGTGGAAATTCACGCAAAATCAACAAATCCCTGCACTTTTTCTCAATAATGCATAATTGTGAGTTTATTGCAGATTTTTCACAAAAATTGTGAAAAACGTTGGATCTGAGTGGCAGTTTACTCCCACCTGCAGGTGGCAGCATTTATCACTTCTACTGAATAGATGAAGTTATAATCTCCAACATACGTAAACACAAATATTTCTAAATTAGTACCATGAACACTTTTTTATTGCAAAAAAAATCACAAAAACAATTGTGAAATCCTGGAGTGACTGAAAAGATTTTAAATATTATTTAATTTTAAGAATTTATTCATATTTTAAACAGTTTAATTGGTTTCATTAATGCATTCTGGCACAACTGGCTCTTTAAGAAGATTCTTGATGAGATTCATGATCTTGATTTGGCCCAAAGGGAAAATGAGTTTGACACCGTGCCTTAGGGGAAAGTTTGTGCTTCTCTACTTGGGCTGCTGCCCCCCCGCCCCCCCCGATCCGATCCGACCCTGGATGAGCGAAAAATAGATGCAACAATGTTTTCTACCTGCCTGAAAAAAGCCCAACGTACATAAGGATTTTATTTTACGGGGGACGGCCCAAGTCTGTTTTCCAGTGAGAACAGAGTTCTGAAACTCCTCTACATGAGAAACTGAAAAGTATTCTTGCAGTTATGAATGTCTCTGATCAGTGGTTCTGTCATGTTTTCTTTTCCACTGTATTTTTCTGGTGGATGTTGAAGTAAGGATGTATGTCTGTTGGCTTCAAGAGGTCCAATTATTCTCATGTCCTGCTGCTACAGAACCCATCCACATGGGTGAAAGTTTGCAGCTGCAAGATGGTATGAAGAAAAATTATCTTTGTTGTAGCATTTACCCTGACAGCAGACATAAGTGACCACCAGGATCCATAAGTAAATCTGGGCTGGTCTTTTTCTTTTTTTCCAATGGTCCATTATAAATGTGGGTTAGGGTGATATAGAATCCGTTTTTGGTCATTTTCTACTTTCAAACTTTTATCTTTTTTTGGATGAAACCAATAGCAAAAGTGTGTGAACAGCCAATAAAGCCTGATATGTTAATCAGCTGTGAGTTTCCCCCACATCCCAGAACGCTTAGATTTAGACACAGTTTAACATTTTAAAAGTATTTAAATCATGGGGTTATTTCTGCATGACTTCAGCTAGTATATTTTGCTTAAAAGGTAAAATCAGTATTTTCTCAAAAAGTGGTGTTTTTTTTATCTGTTTCTCCATTTCTGTTCCTGATTTTCTCATGTCACATATTTGATTTAATCATTTTTGACAGGGTTACTTTGTAAGGACATCCATGTAAAATAGATTAATCAACTTAAGGAATTTCTTTCCTGGAAAGATGAAGGTAAACAAAACAAACTGTAACTTTGCAGTAATGTAAATCAGCATGCTAATGGTGTGAATGTTTCCTCGGTAAAAAACAAGAACAAAATGCTTTCTTCTTTTCTTAAATTCTGAACTTTGAAAAACTTAGCCCAACACGACCTGCCAGACTTTTTCATATTTTACTTGAGTTGTTTTCTGCTTGCTAAAATTATACCTTCTCGGATTAGTGAGTCTCATATCAAACATTATCTACAATCATTGAGCTACAACCCAATTTTCAATTAAATGTGCAGTTCTGGGGGTTGGACATTGGTTGCTTTGTGCAGCCTGCTGTAAGGTACATTCTTAAGGACTGTGTATGAAGTGCAGCACTGAAAACTGCTTTGTTTTGCGTTTTTTTATCTTAAAGTAAGGTACACTCTATTTTATTTTTAGCTGGATTGAAGTCACACAAGAACAGTTCTGCCCAGTTTAGCAGTGAATAAACAATTAGATACTTGACCTGGTACTTTCTTAGAAAACACGGTTTGTTTCTACTGCAGGAAATTTGCTGCCTCATCTCTAAATCTAAAAATAAGACTTGAATGGATCAAACTTTCTTTCAGTTCCTTTATTCTGAAGGTCCTAGGTGTTATCATTACCTCTGTAACCAGGCTGATTGAAGCCGATGGTAAATTTAGAAGTGCAAAACACAAAAATCATCCCAGGTTGTTTGTAAAAGTGGCGATGTTAGAAGCCATAATGGGAGGTTTCTGTTTCCAGCCTTCAGCGTCTCCTTGGGTCACACACAGAAACCCGACCCGCTCCCAGTAACAAGTGCCTTACATGCGGCTTCGTTTCTGCCGGTTTGTCAAATGCATTATAAAGTGCTTTTCTGTGCAAGGTTAAAGTTCTCATCTCAGCTTTCAAGAGGCAACTGCAGACTTTTTTAAATCGATTCCCTGAAAACTAAAAAAAAAAAAAAAGGGAAAAAATTATCGCCTTTTGAAACACCTTGAAAATCAGAACTAAGAAACGTTTTTACTTTTCTGTAGATAAAAAATTCAAAGCTCCTCAAGTTGTGTTTACAAGCTGTTGAGGTCATACTATGTTTTATTAAATGATACCAATTAGTAAGTGTTAAAACTACTAATTGCCGATTTATTTTTTTGCTCTCATCTGCAGATGTACTGAGCAAAACATAGGAGGGCATCTGCTCTTCAGTAATATTAATGGTGTTATTGCATTAATAGTGGATATTTTACATGTCCTTTTTTTAAAGTTTTTTTTTGATGTTCATTGAGCACTAATTCAATCTAATGTAAGATTTTTATCAACTTTTAAATTGTTTAATGCAAAGGAATTGCTTATTGTGTTTCTTTGGGTCAGTTTTCACTGTTTTAAGATCATATATTTATATTTTTGATGGAGCTCTGCTGCATGACGCTTAGCTGTAAGATGTCAGCAATAAAACACTTTTAGATCTGTCTTAACTATGTACCTGTAGACATGCTGAGAAAGAACAAGGAGGTTCAATCTAGGCCTAGCAGGTTGAACCTACTAAACATCTCCTCAGTCTGTTATGCCATTTTCTGTCTTTTGTGTCTAAATCTGACATAGATTTAGAGCCTAAGATTTTCCAGGTCCAGGAGAAAAGTGGAAACTTTGTGTTTTTATGTGAAAGATGTGTAGACCAGCTCATCCTGACTTTTTCTTTTCCATAATCACAAAGCGTTGCAGTTCTATAGCAGTTTAGATAAAACGGATGCCTTTTGTGCAGATACACACAGACCCTCTTTTGACCTGGACTTTGAAAAGGCCTTCAACGCCAGATTTTATTAATCTCAAAGGATCTTTTACTTGTTAAATAAGTTTTCATGACTACAAAGCTGTTATAATAAGACATTCTTAGATTCTTGTCTGCATATATTAAATACCTTGCTTTAAAGTTAATATTTTTCTGAAAGTTACATATATATTTTTAAATGTTAACCTTGTTTTGCACATTATTATGCACACAACCTTCCACCAGGGTTATCTAGAGCTATAAAAGCCTAGATAACACAGACCCACTTGTTTTAAAGTGTGTTTTCTTTAATTTGCAGTAACTCTGCTTCTTTTTGATTTTGTCTTAATGCAGGTTCCTTAGAGACGAGAATCTAACTTTTCCCAACCGGGTTATATTTGCAGAGCCACATTTCAGCTCTGAATCCAAAGTGAGGCACCTCTAAACATTTAATGGGCTCAGATTTTAGAAATGACAGCTGTGAAACCAAAGGTGACGATTCCTGCAGCTGAGAGATGCAGAAGAACATGTTGGGTCAGAGAAGGTGAACAACTGCATCTCTCAGCTCTTGTCCTGCTGCATCTGGGGCTGTTTTCCTCTGTCAGAACATGTTGAACTTTAAAAACCTTCTTGGATTTAATGCAGACGTTTAATACCATAAAATATGGAGAAAAAAAAACCTTGAGTTAACCTTTTAGAAAGACAGATTTTATAAATTCATTCAATAAGTTACATTCATTCTCACCTGTTTTCATTAGTCAGATTACATTTCTGTTTAATTTCATTATTGAAGCAAGGAAATTAGATTGTAAATATCTCAGTTTAACTTAACTTTAAACTTTCACTGAAATGTAATCTCCAGTGAATTTTTTTAAAATTGTTTTTTAAAAGTATGCCAATCGGAATCAAGTACTAAGTAAATTAAATTTACCTTTGTAATATATTTTATTTAATGTATATTTTCTGTCTACTCTGCACTTTTAGTGGCTTTTATAGCACCTAATATCACATTAAAGAATACTTGTTTCAGTTACCATAATGCCTACATCCCATTTTATTTATTTCATTTAATTTTGGTACATCAGGTGTAAATGTATGGATTTTTAAAACGCTGGAGTAATTTTTATACCTTTGTCTCAATTATCTTTACATTTTTATTAAAGACTGGATCTAATAGGGTTTAATGTCTCATTTAAATATCTCTTTGCAATAACAGTTTGTAGTGTTAAAGTGTGCAGAAAGCTATGAAGATAAATTCTCTGTAATGTAAATTTCTGTTGATTAGAGATTCCTTATACCAGTGATTATTATTATTTATTTTTATTATATGGAAGAATGCTGAAACCTGAGCGCTTTCTCTTCATCCGCCACGCTCTCAGTTGAGGAAGTTGGTCTTAAAATCAGGTTTATGAGCCATAACTGCAGCATCTGAATGACTAACGCAGCCAAAGCAGAGTGAGAGCAGACGCGAGGCCTTGACAGATGACACAACGTATTGATGGAGAGCAGGATGTAGAGGCTGGCAGGATGGCTTCCCCATCTCAGCCTCATCTTTGCTTCTCTCCAGGAATCGATCCAAGCCTGCAGGCTGACTGCAGAGGGAGCGAGGCACACTTAAGTGCAGGTCCTGGGTAATCCCCTGTCAACTTCTGATGCGATTCTCATTCATTCACCTGACCTTCATTTTAACCATTCGGTTTGGTTGGCTAGCAGGGTTTTTTTTTAATTTCTTTTTAATCTTCTTACTTTTCTTTAGAAAAGACAGTTTGTTGGCATGACATTTAATTTGTAGTAGAGTCAAAATTTCATTCTGTCAATGTTGCCTTAAAAATGAAACTTGTCTTTGTTTCTTAATAAGGGTGAAAGATGCGAGCTGAGAATTTTATCGCAACATTTTATGGTGCTATTGTGAAAATGGTAAAATTATCTTAAAAAAACATTTATTACTGCATGGAGAAGCATTCATAGCACAACAAATGAGTGCTGCTCTAGAAAAAACATTTCCCTTTCAAATATGCTTCTTCTTAAAATGTGATTTATACAACTGCATTTATCATATTTTGAAATTGATATTTATCGATGCTGTTGTGGAATAAATAGTGGAGAAAATAGCATTTCTGGTAATACTGTCAGTTTTGCTTTGCTTTTGCTGTCGAGACCATAAATCAACATTTTTCACGATAAATCCCCCCCCGTATTTTAACACATTTTTATAACCATTGACTTTAGTCTTGCTAACTAACTTCTCTAACAACATTATAAAAATAAAGATGTTTTCTTTTAGCCACCTGCAGCATAATTTATTGCTTAGTCATTTGTAAAAGTACTTCTGGGATTTGGGTAATTACTGAAAGGTGAAAAAGATCTGTTTACTTTGTCAAAAGAAAATCTTCCACGGCTCTCTATCCCAGTGAGAAATGGTTCAACTTTATGAAGTCTGACCCAGCATTGAGGGTCTTTTCTAATAACTCGTTCTTCTGTTTTAAACATGCATGGGACGAGATGCTTTTATGTTCCGGTTTTTGGAATAAGAGTAAGAGGATTAAAAGGAAGAAAATAAAAGAATCTCCCAAATGAGATGTGCTTTTTATTCAGCTCCTTTTCATTGATCCAACCACCTTTTCATTTTTCTTTTTCTATTTGACACATTTACTGTGTGTGTGTGTGTGTGTGTGTCTGACTCAAACTACATCTATAATTCACAAACACTGAGCATCCTCAAGTTCCCTCCCCGAGGCTCTGTGTTAACACACAGCTAGAATATGGATTCAGGTTCTGCTGCTAATAAGTTACGGAGTCAGAAAAAAGGCCCAAATGACCAGATTCATATACTTTATTTATATTGTTTTGACAGAAGATCAGTTTCGCTGCTATTTAGTTGTTTTTCACCGAAGCGTACCTCCTCACTGTCTGCATTTAAAATATATTGGGATCTAATCCTGCCTAATATATCTGCTGATCTCCTTCCTATATTGCTTGGAAAGGCAGCAAAGGATGCAAATCATGTCTTGTTTTGCTTTTTATTTAATGCTGTTTTTAAAAGACCTTGGGTCAGTCTTCTGAATCCATTCACTTATTAGAATCAGCATAAGAACAGCATTATGATTCTGCTGCTTACGTCGTCTTCCTGATTTTATTTCTCTGTCTTCCAAGAATAACTTTAGGAGCAATCTCCTAAAAAACAATAAAACGCTTGGCTAAAGCTTTCAGTGAAGGAAAAACAAAGATTCTGGCATTCATGACTTGTTTCAGAAGAAAATGAGCAAATACAACCTGCTTTTTAAAATGGTTTTAGATTAATTAAAACATATCTACCCAAATTTATTCATGGGCTTGTTAAATCATGAATGAACTGATAAAAATACAAGCATATTTTCTGGTATAATTTAACTTTTCACATCTTGCTGATGCATCCTGAGGGGCCACATCGGGTTAACAACGTCTGTTGGGTAATTTGTTGCAATTTTGATTATTTTATGACCGTTTAATGGATGGCGAGCAGAGAAATTCACTTCCTCTTTTGGCCGATGCCTCAGGGCTTTTAACTTTGATTTGCATTTACTGACACAAGCTAATGCAAAGTAAATGCAAGCAGAAGTACATGTAGTGTCCTTTAGTGGTGGCATCTGCACGGTGTTCCTAACTCTGCCCTTTATCTAACATTATTGGGGTGAAGATGATTGTCATTATTTGTTTATTAGCTCAATAACGAGACTGAATGAAGTGACCTTAAGCAGTCTGGAGTGTTTCTCAGCGAGGGCGGTTAGAGGATGACGGAGAGCTGGCAGTAATATTTACAAAACGGAGATGCTGTGATTCTTTTGCTTGAAGGTAAATTTTACACCCAAGATACTTTACTACTTGTAAAAATCTGTAGTCTGCAGCATTAAAACATGCATGGAATCACAGCTCTGTTTCTCTTAAAAATGTTTCTTCTGCTGCCTTCAGGAGAATAGGACATCAGAGTATCATCTGTAAAAATTTCACCCACTGTGTAAACTCTAGAAAATGAACTCTGTCTGAAAGCGTCCAGTATCCAGACGCACATTAAAACACTTTAAATACAACTTCCTTTGTCAGCATGGTAGAAATACAGCCTTACCAAACAATATGGACACAAACCTGCAATAAATATTCTGAAACCAGACACCTACACGTGTGTCTGGTGTGCCGCTGGGTTTTGTGTGGCATCTTGGCTCGACCGAGTTGATGTTTAGTCTGGTAATTTCAGTTTCTGGCCCGTCTTGCTGCAGAATGATTCTTTAGATGTGCACCAAAGGACGACGTTCTGGTTTTGACCATTTTTCTTTTTTAAATGAGACTGAGATGACACTAACAAGGGTTCAGCGACAGACACCGAGGTGTTTGAAGAATCTAAAGACATGTTTGAGTTTAATTTAAAGCCTTTAAGAATCTTTTTTAAATTAGAATGATTTTACTCTGAGTCCTGCAGTTGCATAAATGCAGTTTTTTCCCCCAGCATCTTTGAGCTTAGCGTCGCCAAAACCAAGCAGTAAAACTGACGATTAACGTAGAAGGAGAGCATCTGGTTTTAAAGCATCTGTGGTTGTTTACTAAAGACGAGCACAGGGTCAAGACGGAAAGCAGGAGCAGCTGCAATAAAAGGAGGAGAATTGGAGGCATGAGACAGAAATGGAAGGTGAGGGAGGCGAACAGAGGAGTCGGAGGCACTGAAGGTTGCGGCGTTCCCCACAGCTCACCCCAGCTCATTAATTTTCTCATTTAGTCTGAACGGTGGAGTGTGCAAACAAGATTGGGGGCCTTGCTTACTAATGAGGACCGAAGACAAACAGGCAGATCCTACAGTTTGTGTTTGTTTGTAGCAAAGTGAGTGAAAGTAAAACAACCATGAAGAAGAAAAAGAAATGAACTTTTTGCTCATCACTTGGTGTAACCTAATGAATTTTGAGTTAAACTAATTCTTTAAATGAACTTTGGTTAAACAGATGGGTGATTCTGGCTTATGGGAAGATTAGTCTTGCAATCTGAAAGTTGTGAGTTTGATTCCAGCTTCTTTCTACTACATATAGTGATATTAACATTAACTCTATGTTGCCTACTAATCTGCATATTGGTGTATGAATGTGTTGGGATTTGTGGGTACGTTTGGATGGATGTTGCTATTGTGTAAAGCCTTTCATGTGGTCACTATAACTAGAAAAACTTTGTACTTTTACTGTTATAACCCTAACAAACAAGTATGGAGAATTTCTATGATTCATAGATAATCCAAAACATAATCACAAAATGCAACAGCCCACACAGAAGGGCTATGTAGAACAAGATAATAGAGCCATTAGGCCATTTTCCATTACAAAGTTTTACTTTGTTTGGTTGCTATCTCAGCCAGCTGCAGGTCTGGTGTCATTTCTTCACATCAGTTGCAATCGTGCATCAAATTCTTGCATTTCTCCTTCGTTTTGCAACTTCTTTAAAACAGTCTAAGGATTAATGAATCATTCAAAATGCTTAGTAGTAAGGCAAGTATTTATCATAATTCTCATTTAATGATTTAACTGATAAATGTCTGCTTTATGATTGTATAATGAGGAAAAAATGGTAAAAACTCACGTTTGTTTCCAAAAGAAAAGCTTTTCTGAGTCTATAGTGGAGGAAAAAACTTGTAATGATATTGGTGTTTTTTTTTTTCTAAAAGAAAATGGTTTCATGGTTTATCTGTGCAGACTTGTCTAAAAATCTTTTCACATGTCCATTATCACCACTGAGAGCGATTAAATGAAAAGCCAGTAATGTCAGAGCGCTTCAGAAGGACCATTTGCTCCACATTTCTCTCCACCTGCAGGTTGATTCCTGATTTTGCAGGGATCTTTACGTTCTGCTGTATGTTAAAGAAAGATGCAGCAAATTGAAAACCAGTCACTATTTTTTGTCAACGCAGATATGGCATTTACAACAATAAATATTAATGACTGTATATGAAGAATAGTTTCTTTCTGTCAGAGTTTTGAGTTGGAGTGAGAGAGGAATCTGCTTGCTACTGTAACTAAGAAAACTCGCTGGCAGCAACACCCAGTTAGGAAGTAATCTGCCTGGAGAAATCCAACTGAGCTGAAATTTCATTAAAGCATCAAAAGCTGTTACAGTGTCAAATCACCACAGGTGGAAAATAAAGGTTTTAGTCAAATGACATGAAATTTTTCTGAGACCGTCTTCTAGGATGTTCCTGCAGAGAAAACCGTCGTGGCAGCAGATTAAACCCTGAAAGCTTCTTCATGCTGTTTTAGCTACAAGGACTCTAAACAGAAGCATAATGGTTTTAT
Source organism: Poecilia formosa (assembly GCF_000485575.1). NCBI lineage: Eukaryota > Metazoa > Chordata > Actinopteri > Cyprinodontiformes > Poeciliidae > Poecilia > Poecilia formosa. The sequence continues at coordinate 406,390 of NW_006800399.1, read as the reverse complement.
CAGGTTGTATACGCTATAAATTATTTTGGGGTTTCTTTAAGGATTAATTTGAGCTACAGTTTTAAATGTAAGAGAAGACACTTGGGTCCATTTATGAAGCTATTAGCACAGGCTTTGTGTGCAAATCTCAGTTTCCTTTTCTTTTAAATTATGAAACTGCAAACAATTACAGGCCACATTTAAATTATTTAGACAGAAGCAGCTAAAATGAGCTTTCTCTGCAGGGTGGCCAGATGCTGCTTTAGAAACAGATGAGGGACATCAGCATCTATGAATGCTCTCTCTAATTAAATACATTATAAAACTGGGAGTAAGGCATGTGGGAGGCAAACGAGGAGATGGCAACCAGATCCACAACCTGCAACCTGAAAATCCTTTAATCGTCTTTAGGAAAATAAGTTTCTTTTTAAAATTTTGTCAGTATTGCACGTATTTTTAGCTTTTAATATTTAAGTGAATCAGTCCAGCAGGGGCTCAGATTTGGGCCATTTAGGACCATCTGCATTTTGAAATTCATTTTAAAAAATGATGCAAATGTCATGTGTAAAACATTTGTAAGCCTGGAGCAGAATGCTCTGCTTTGTAAATTATTTCCTCAGTGTTTTTTACACATGCAACACTTTTACTTAAACAGAAATCCAGAATTTTGATATTCAGTGAAAGGGATAAAATAAATCCACGTGGTGCTTATACTTCTTAGGTCAGCATGTTTACATTTCCCTTTTAGTGCAGAGAAAGCAGTTTAAGATCTGATTGGCCTTCTGCATAAATTAAATAAATGCTCTTTTACAATCAATCCTTGTCATGTCAGGGAAAAGTACTTCAAAACTGTAGAAGTTTTAAATTTTGAAATTGAATGAGTTGTTTATACATTGATTTTCTTGACATTATAAAGTATGTTGAATTCATGGTATTTGTGGAAACTTGTTTTAAAAGTTTGAAATCTGTGTGGTCTGCACACAACGTATTTTTTTTTTCTCATTTTCAGTTTCTTCCTCTTGCTTCATGTGCATCTTTGACATGTTAAAATAAAGATTGTTGTTGCAGCAACATTCATAAAATGCGTTGTGGTAGAGATGCTTGTCTTTATTAAGGAGCTTCTTCCTGTCAGCCTCAGATCACATGATGCCTAATATCAGATTCAGTCAGGAAATCAGACGCATCCGTCATCTCCCTAATTTCAGCAAAGCTTTTTTTACTCGGTTGTGGTTTTTTACAATTTGCATATTAACCCCTTGGTCAGCCTGTATTTGAAAAAGGAAATTGATTTCCCAGATCATAAATGGGAAATGATTTACCTGTATGAAGGTGTTATTGCTTGATCCTCGTTGATTGACGTCATCTCAGACTGGGATTTATAAGGCTCTGAAAAACTTGTTCATAGCTGTGTATTTGAATAAAATAACATATTTACTGCATTTATACACATGCAACAACATAATTACATAATAATTAGCCATCTGTTCTGTCATGGGAAATATTGAGTGAGTGAGAGCTGTGTTGTAGTAAATATTGATGGACTGTTTTTTCTTTCATGAACTGATTCCTGATCATTTTATTGTGGACTTTCTTTTTTGTCTTCAAAGTTTATGTTCTGAATTCATCTTTGATTTAGTTTTAGTATCATCCAGTCTCGAATCAACTTGATGGCTCTTCTCTGTCTCTACAGATCTGTAGTTGACAGATTATACCAGTTGTTCCAAATAAGCTGGCAGCAGAAGTTTTAATAAAGGAAACAGTTTTCACCAGATCATATCTTTTATATACTTCATTCTAACACTTGATTGTCATTTTAGGTCCCAGTGGTTAGAGACGGTGAATCGAGTTGCACTTAAAAAAAACACTACTCTTGATTTTTATTAAAACATGCACGCCTCTATGCATTTCTAATTGTTAATTAACCTGTAACAGTATTTGCGTGCTGAATTAAATATTTGGAGAAAATGTTCAAATGTTTAAGTTGAATTAGGCTTTAGGACCAATATTTTATTAGATTAATTTACAACAAATGTAGTAACTTAAATTTGATGGGAAATTGTGTACTTCAGTCATTACTTGGTAGAATTGGCAAAATTACAACATATTTGCTTGTAGTAATAAAATAATTTAAATAAAGGACACGTTGACCGACCCTCTCCTGTGATTAACTCAGCTCTGATGCACTTTTACCTAATTTTTCTAATATTTATAAGTAACAGAACCGTTTGAGATTTTCATAACTTTGCTGCACTGATCTAGTTTCATCCTGACTTTATTTCAGCAACTGAAATGAAGCCAAATGGTCAAAATAATCAAACAAAACAAAATAAAGGAGCCGTCTTTGCCTTTAAGTCTTGGAGAAGGAAACATAATCTGTAGCAGCTGCAGATTTGATCAGAATGCTGATTATCAACGTCACCTTAAAGTAGAGCAAGATCTACTTTACTTAAAGTGACAGAAAACCTGATGCAGTTTCTTCCTCAGTGAGATTCTGACACTGGGAGCAGGTTACTGGTTTCTCAGTCAGAAGCTGGTTGCAAACCAGCAGGTGTCAGTCAGTCATGGTAGATCTGAACTTTGGTTTGATGACCTCAGTATGAGAAACTAACCAAAGAGCCCAGTAAAGGCAAATCTTCAGAAGTCGGGATATAGTTAATTTAATTTCACATAATTATCGCTGTAGAATTAGTTAAAACTTAATGAAATATATTTGTCCTATTTGATGTTTGTTGTGACGTATACTCGCATACGAACGAGGTCATTAGTCCAAGTTCGTCGTTTATTGAATGTTCAGGACCTACAGCGGGTGTGATGAGCCGCAGCAAAGATAAACAAAGGTAAAACAACCCGAACAGGTGATCAACTCTAAGCCACTCCTACCTTTTTACTTTCTGTCTCTTTGTCGTTTAAGCCACCCGTTGCCGTGGCAACCGCCTGCGCCCCGCAAGCCGAGCAGAGATTATGTTAAAAACACAACATTCAGTCCGTTACGATATCAGGTTTCCAGACTTGATATTTATTTCTCGATTATTAATAAGCCTCTCATGAACACAGCGCTGGTTGAGTAGCTAATTTAAACTCCTGCTCTGCTCTCAGTCGGTCTTTGAGTCGCCTTTTTTGTTTCTTTTCTTTTTTTTTGTTAATGGGACCGAAACGCACTGAATTTGCGCAACACCTTGTTCAAACAATAATTACTGAGATTATTAATTTTAACACGTCTCATTGATTTTTTTTATAATTATTATTTTTTAATGAAGCTACAAACGTTCAGGATCTTAGTGAATATTTTTGATAAGCCCGTCAGAAGAGGAAGTGCTGCTCTCAGCATCCTGGTGGCGTTCAGATTGTCATCTGCCGAGATCGACTCAAAACCTTCCGCGATCGACCGGTCGATCGCGATTGACGTATTGGGCACCGCTGCCTTAAAGAATCAACTGTGTGGAGACGGATTGATGCTAAAGTAAAGGACTTTGCAGGGATGGCTTGTTTTCCAGCATTGCAGTTTATTGATAAACTTGTAAGATTTAGATGCCAGCAGTAAAACTGCACTCTTTTCCACTAAAGAGTTGAATTTTTTAACTTCCCAGAACAAGAAGATGTATTTCTGTAGTAATATTTGAATTCGATTGGAGAATGTACCCATCTGTAATTACTACACAGGCATCACTGAAGGTTAGTGAAACAGCAACGTTATGCTTTCTTCCTGGCTTGGTGTTTGAATTGCAGCAGCTTAATTTTTTCATATTGACCTTTTCATCTGTAGCCTGTATCTTCATCCTCCTTTATTGCGACTGTGTAAAGTAATTAATTTGTTTCTGGTTGCTGGAGGGAATGAAGCTCTCTTAAGCACTGTCAGGTCACAAGGTCTCTTTCAAGCTCAAGATTCCTTCTGTGTGAAAAAGAATCCCTTCGGTGGAGGCACATTTATGTCAATAGATTTGGTCAGAGGTTTTTGCACACACGTCTTCTTGGCACCGGATCTGCGGCTGTAAGTTAGGCTAACAGGCTGGATGTGATGTCAGAAACTAGAAGGAAATCTCAAGTGTTTTGACGACCTGCTCTTTTTTTTAATTCAGCGTTTGAAGTGTACATTTTATTTTCTGACATATTTTGATGTCTGTAAAGTTTTAATAATAAAGATAAATTTTATTTAGAGCCAAAAACTAGACGACTTCCCAAAGACGTCAAAGGAAACGACACTGTTGCAGTACAGACTGGAAAGATTTGTGCATGCAGTAAAACGAGGGGAATGCCAGTTGTGTGCAATCACTGCTGGGCCACAGAATAGGATGCAAGCATTTGTTTTTATTGCTTTGTTTTAAATAACACCCAGGATCTATGTGAGGCAAGGCTCTAGTTATATCGAGCACACTGAAATGCATTTCGGAATTGTGTTTATAGAAATGACACGATTAAAAAGTGAAAGTAAATTTAAAAACTTTATCCAAACTCTGATGTATTTTTGATTAAAGCTCCACTCTCTGAGAGTTTTAAAATCATTCATTGCAGTAACGCCGACAGACAGGCTTTCCATTTAACTGGAGCTGCTCTGCATTCTCGGCCTCTTCCCAAACAGACGGCAGTCTGGGCTAATTAGGAACTTCTGAATTTGTATTCTGATCTTTGCAGCAATGCATGCCACGTAGATAATTCCTTTATTTGTTTGCAATTTGCATGTTGCTTTAATTTGACAGGAAAAGATGATGTCCACCATGACTTTTAACTAATGATGACACTTGAGGATATCCCTCACCCCATGCATGCACAAACCCCTCAACCTCTGCAACTGCACGCTTTTACAGTTACTACAGTAATTATTTTAATTTTTATTTAATTTTAGGGCTCACGTTGTACCTTCTATAAAGTATCTTAAATCCAATCATTTTGAAGACATCACCTCCTGAGAATATTTAGGTAATCTGTTAATGAATTACTGATTTTTATGTCATTATTTATCTATTTTTATTAAATTAGTTGTAATGGTGAAATGACTGTAATAAAAAATATTTTGTTTATGTACATAGAAATGAAAGGTTATGATTCCGTATTTGAATATTTGACATTTTATGATTAGTTATTTTGTGTAAATTTCTTAACATGAGTCCGTCACATGTAGACTTGACCATCAAATAATATTTTGTCTTAATTAATTATTTATTGGTTTAATTCATTTACTCTGCATGGTACAAAATAGCAGTTAGCATTTTTTTTTTTTGCTAAAAAATTAAAACTTGGGTCATTAAAGTATTACAAATAGACTTTTTTTTAGTACATTGTGATTTTTTTAAATATATTTTTTTTCTTATTTAGGGCCGTATTGTTAAAAATGAGCCCTATTAAGTATTGCCACTATTACTATTTGAAATCAACTTTTTTTTTATTCCCTACTTTGACGATGTGTGAAGAGCTATATTTCATGTTCTTCCACTGTTGCCGTCTTAATTTAATTCCTGAATTTACATATAGTGAAAAAAATGAGCGCCAAAGTTAAATGATGCAAATTAGCAACAACAGGGAATAAAACACATTTTCCAGTATAAACAAAACAAATTATTTTATCGATTCTGCTTTTGGTCAAATGAATTTGAAACTGAGTTGAAAGATGTTGTTTTGACAGGCAAATTTCTGTTTCAAAATTGCCCTAACTCTGGGAAATCACTGTGCTTCACAACCCAGGAGCTGCTGACCTGCTGGATCAGAATGGCCACTTCTGTTGCTGCCTTTTGCCACCTCCTGAGTGCTGCAGACCCAAAAACTGCTGCATTATTGCAGATTTCCTGACCATGTTTTCATCACAGCTCTGCTCCAGTTAACTTTCACGTTCTTCTTGCTTCTAACACACAAAGGACAAGTTTCCACTTGTTGCCTAACATGTAGCTCCCACTAACAGGTGTCATAACCAAGAGATAATCAGTCTGATTTACTTCATATGACAGTGGCTACAATGCCATGTCTTATCAGTGTGTGATCATTAAGGTTAAAGGGGGAAAATTGCAATATGTTTTCAAGTTAATCTCGTCTAAAGGGATGCACGATATTGGGGTTTTAAGGTCGATATCCTATATGCCAATATACCAAAACTCATTTGGCCGATACCAATATTTTTTTCCTTTACCTTCTTAATGAAACTATGTTTTTCTCTATTGTAAAATTAAAATACTGCACTATCTGCATCAGTTCAGCCTGCCACCAAATGCAAATGCTAAAAAGAGAAGCTGAAAATGATGCAATACTTTCAACTTGTCAAATTTATTCATGACTTTTGCTCTCTAATACAATGAACAGTGCAAATATGACGTTGTACTGCAGCGTCCCTGTCACTGGTTTATCATACAAGAACAAAACCTTGTATATCAGTCAGTTATTTTAATAGAATGGCTGATATCTGATATTACATTTTACAGCTAATATCGGCCAGTACCGATACCATACCGATAATATCGTCTGATAAATGTAATAATAGCAAAACACTGATCTAGTTTGATGCTAGTAGTGAATGCAACTAGGGAGAAGATAGAACATCCCTTTTTTTCCCCTTTACTGTGAATGAAATTTTAAAAAATAACTTAATTTTCCTTCTGAAAATGTGTTTTAGATTCTGACATCTGGTGCTGACATTAATAATAACACTGCATTTCTTTGGCTTTATGACTTTCACACCATAAAAAATGCATTATGTATACACATTGAGAGACGATGCATATCTCTACTTGTTCTTCTCACATTTCTGCTTGTCCAAATGCAACGATGATTCAAACGAGCTCTGTCTGATTAAGAGGTCTTCTGCTGTTACACCAGCAGACTTAATTAGCCAAACACATATGCATACTGGCATCTGCATGCAGTGACACAGCATGACAACAGGAAGCAAAAAGCAACACAAACCCAGACCGCAGGGAGAGAAGTCTCACCAGCTCAACGTCCCATCAATAATTCAACACCATTGGCGTGAGAAGCAACACACAGAGGCGAACGGGGTGAAAACTAAAACAAAATGAGGAGGAATAATTGGCCAAAGCTTCAGAAGCTGACAAAGAGTAGTGATGAAGGTGAGGGATGCAAAATGAGAAGCATGGTGTTATTAAACTCATGGGTAAGCCTACAGGGAAATGTATTGTCAGGTCTCTGAACGGATCATCATTCTGCTCTCAGAGGAGGTGACCTCAGAGCAGGAGCTCACATCCTATTAGTTCAAATCACTCGCAGATAATTAGTCGCTCACCCACAGTCTGACCTCAGCTCGGCACATCTGCATAACTCCAGTATGTTTTCATTCACTGTTTTACTCTCTCAGCTTAGACACACAGACATCTCAGCTCAGTGTCAGAGTTTGGCATGCTAATTAAATAAGTCATAACTCCATTTCATTCCTTCTCTGTTTTAACTTGTTAATAGGTTTCATCTGAAAGCGTGAGCTCATTATGCTGCATCCTGCTGCTGCAATCATAGCTTGCTAATTATTGGAATATTTCCCTGTTATTCAGCCTGAATAGTGACTGTATGGAATGTAAGCTAACTTGTTATTCTTTGCAAAACTCTTAAGAATGCCGGATCTGTCGGGTCTCTGCCAATATGGTCGCTGTAGGGCATAGCTCAGTCTTAGATGGGAAAGTAAAGACACGTGTGAAGTCATTTGGTCCAGGTTCTTTTCAGGGATTCTTAGTCAAAGTTTATTTGTACAGCAAATTTCATCACTAAGGCAGTTCAAAGTGGTTTATATGATAAAAAATTTACAAACACAACACAGGAAACTGATTAAAAAAAAATTATTAGTGGTAAAATAAAAAGTTATACAAAATGGTTTGAAGTAGATGTCACAAATTCAAAAGCAACTAAACAAATTGGTTTTTATCCTTGATTTGGAGGAATCTGTGTTTCAGGAACCATTTTGCTGAACCACAGAAAACTGCAAACATGTAACTTTCTGGAAGTTTGTTCCAGCTTATTGGAGCATAAAACATTAATGCTGCTTCTCCATGTTTGATTCTGGGGACGCAGAGCGGACTTTAACCAAAAGACCTCAGCAGTCTGGAAAGTTGATATGACGATGGATCTTTAATGTGTTTTGGTGTCAAGCCATTCAGTGATTTTATAATTTGTCATGTAGTTTAAAGTTGAAAAGAACTGGGTTGATGTGTTTTCCTAGTTTTAGTGGGAACATGTAGATCAGCTGTGAAGACAGTGGAAAAAACCATGACACTGGATAATTGAAGGATGTGTGTTTCCAAAGAAAATGATTGAAGGGTGTATTAAACTTTCTGCCAGTAGTGAAAATGTCCCCTAACCTAAAAGACATGCAAGCTGGAGTGAAAAGTGACCAATTTCACCTTTGTACCGCTGGTTTCAGATGAAGTCGCACAATCCGCTTTCATACATTCTCTGCTTTGATTTTTGGATTTGACTTGTCCACTGACCCACTCACTCAAACCGTGACCAAACTGAGCTGTGCTCAGCGAAGCACAGGCTGCTGCAGCCTGTCTGTTAGCATTACATCCTGTGGGAAAACCATGGACAGATGTACCTTGTTGAAAAGTTTGACCACAGATTGACCTCAGTAAAGGGTGAAGGAAAAACTTCCTAATATGCGTCATACAAGAGGACCAATACTGCAACTTATATAGTGTCCTTTGAAATACCTTTTTATGGCGAGCGGGATAAAAAAGTTTTTGCTGAGTTGGTGGAACTCGGGTCAGTTGCCCCTGCCGTCCAAAAGAGGAAATGAAATATGCTGTTGTGTGAGTGTAATTACTTGCCCATAGCTCAGCACCGGTGTAATGAAACTTGCATTTTCTTCTCTTCCTCTTGGCTGCCAGGGGACATGACTGGGCATATGTTAAATCATTCACAGCACCCGGCATAAAAACCCTTACAGCCTCTGGGGTGTTATGAGCAGATCTGAGGTTAGAAAGCATGAATACAGGCTAAGAGGTAAAAGAAAGAAAATATAGTAAGTAGCTTGAAATCTGACTGTATCTGTAATTTTAAGCTGTGAAAAACCTAAATGACGAGCAGACAGAATAAACAAATTTGAGTTTGTTGAGTTTTTGGGTTGAACACCACTTGTTTGTGTCAGACTCTGCTGTTTGTAGAAGTAGGATTTCAAGAAGTTATTTTGTCATATTCTTTGTGAAAAGGGAGAGAAATGTCAGTGAAAAAATGTTTGTTCTTTGACCAAGTGACTGTGCAGAGCTGTTTTTGTAAACTTGGCCTGATGGTTATTGATCTTCCACTTTTCAGCACTCTAATTCAGAAACAACCTGAACACACCACAGTTCTCCAACTGTAAGCAGAAACAGGGATTTGTAAAACATGCAGACGACACATGAAAATGTCTTTTTGTGCACATTGTCACAAAAAAGAAAAGATGGAACCAAACAACACAGTAGAGAAAGCTACTTAGAGTTTAGTAAATAATAATAATCATATGATGGCCTGACATTCAGCAAACCAGACAATTACTCAGTAGAGGAGAATAACAAATCAATAATGCACATAATCAATAATTGCAACTGAAATGGCAACACGCTTTCATAATAAATGATAAATATCTAATGTCATGAAGCACTAATCCAGAAACATTTTAAAGTATTACATTGCTTTAAGTGTTGGCATGTAAATAAATATGTGAAAAGCAGGACATATTCAGTAAAACAAAGAGGTAATGAACAAAAACCCTATCAGTGTTTGGTGGCTTTCCGAACATTTAGAAACGCATAACATAGAAGTCTTTGTGTTTATCTATATCCACCATAGTTTCCTCTTTTTGGTCTTCTGTTTACATTGGACTCAAAGAAAAACAAAATATTATTTATTCTACAAAACACACCGGGATATATGGTTCAGAGTTCGATTAGCTGCTCATTTAAAGATTAACTTGATTTATATTCCATAGTTCTAGAAAAGTTTTAGTCGCAAAAAGCAATAATCGCATAATAAATTAAAACAAGCACAATAATTTCCATTTGCTTGATTTATCGTTTCTTTTCTCTCCATCCTTTGGTCTCTACCAGCTATTTTGTTTACAGACTTCATAATTCATTTTATTTATTTGTGTTGTTTTGTTTCATTTTTTTATATTTAAAGTGTATTATGCCCAACTAAATCGAATGATTTCCATTAATATTAATTTTTTACATAAATAGTCTGAGTCTTTGGCTCAGACGGTCATATTTATGTTAAATGTTCATTACGATTTAAAGTTTATTGATCTTTGAGAATGTGTTCTTGCGTTATTATGCCGTTACCATTACATTTCTTGTAAATTGTCTCCAAAAAACAACAATATCATTTATCGCAGTAGCTTCTGGGAATATTCGTCTCCCAGCAAAATTTGTTGTTGTGACAGGCCTAGTCGGCATAGAGCTAAGCAGTAAAACAAATATATTCTTTGTATTGAGGTTTCTTCCAGAAGTGTTTACAACATAAAAGCAGCATAATCTTTCATTGAAATGTGCCGTCTCATTTTTAAAATTCACTGAAACCTCAGTTTCTCTCAGTGCTCATGAATTTAGTTCTCCTTCCTTCACATGAGGCGACGACGCCACGAGAAACATACAGATACCTGCAGTAGCATTATCATTATTACTGCTAAGTCATGCAATCTGCTGGGTTTATTTATATTAAAAACATTTGCATAATCGAGATAATAAAGTGGATTTAACTGCAATATTTTATAGCCAAGATTGAAGTTGGATGTATGCAATTGACTTAATCTGTTGAAATGATTGCACTGAATTGGCTATATAAACTGAATGTGTTTGTCTTATAAGTCGCCTGGAGATTGCGTTCAAATTGAATTATGGCATTTGTTTTGAATTAAGCTGAACGAATTTAAATATGACATAATGGCAGCATTTTAACCAGTGTGTACTGTTCGCAGGGGTATAATTTGTAGAAAAAGTTCTTGCTAACACAATTTAATTTATGTCTCTTTGAATTGTGAACGAAACTTCAGCAACCTTTTCTTGATTATTTCCTACAAATCCAAATTTGTGTCTGATCAGATTGTGCAGATTTGTAAGCAACCTGTTCAATTTTTTTCATATAAACATTAATTCATAACCTTGATTTATACATCTGCTCCATGGAGTGACCTGCACAGGCCTCCACTACCATGTTTCTGTCTCCAGCTCCTTAGACTTTACCTGTATCAGTGAAGGACCTTTATTGAACAATTCCCTCTCGGCTCGTTTCATTTTAGAGCTGCAAAGCTGGTCACGGCGTGACTTGTCAACACTTTGGGGGGCTGCAAATTAACCTGCATGACCTCAGTCAAGATTTCATTCCAAAAATCCATTGACTGTAAGGTCATGACGTTTTGTTGCATTGAGGAAACTACAAGCTTTTTTTAGAGAATATATTTTTCTGGGTGGAATTTTTGCAAGAGCTATAATAGACTTCTAAATATCCATTTAACCTGGTGTCATGTTTTAAAGTGTTCTGTAAAATATTATTGTTTTAAAGGTTTTTGAAGGTTTTTTAATGTATTTTTTATATTTGAACTTTTGAATCTTATATTTTTAGACCACCCACCTCTGACTTGACAATTCTCAAAGCATAAAATGGTTTTAAACTTGACTGGTGAGTCACTATATTATATGAAAAAAATGTTCTCATTCCTTAACTTGAAAATGAAAGAAGCCAAAAAATGCAGCACAAATTTATATAGACTAAAATGATATATTTTGAACACAGTGTCCTTCAAAAGCATCCATGTCACTATGCCACTTTTTCACATTTTGTGATGTTAAATCATATATATA
>NW_006800399.1:364694-379226 GCF_000485575.1 Poecilia formosa | reverse complement strand
ATCCTTCATCCAACAGAGGCTCAGAGATGGCATTTTAAAAGTGAAGTGTGATTTATTTCCAAAAAAGTAAAAAAAAAAGACAAATTGAATAAAATCTGGCTAAGTTGAACTAAGAGGCCACTGAGGTTAGGGTTAAAACCCAGCTCTATAGGACATTCCTACCCAGACAGACTAGGCAGAAAAATTAATAGGAGTCTTGAGCTCGGACCACCGAAAATGGTGGGCACCTGCAGAGGTTTGGAGGGAGCATAGAAAACCAAGTTTGGTCAAAAGAGCACTTATATTTTTGGAGTTGTTTTGAGTGAGCAATTCTTCAAATGAATGGAGGTCAATGGCAGCTGTGTCAAGGGAAGGAGCCACACTGACCAAACTTGGAGGGTATGTGAGGCCCCTTCCACATATTCTCTGTGCCAAGATTGTCCCCCTACCATTTTTTGTTTATTGTGTTTCCTCTAATGTGCAAGTGAGTTTCATCCTATATCCATAACCCTCCACTAGATGGCAGGATAGGACTGTCATTGAAAATGGAACTCTCCAAAGAAGCCCAACCCAGATCAAAACCTAATCAAATGAAACAGACCAACAAATATTAATAATTTAAAAAAATTTATAACAAATTACAAATTTTATTATATTACAACACTGTGCATGATATTAAGTAAAAAAGATATCATTGTATATATATTCAATAATGTTATTGTAATACAGTGTAAGACCAATCACAGCCCATCTATTTGTAGAAGTATTTTTCATTTCTGTTTTCATGTATTTGTATATATTTTCAAAGTGTGTCGTTCCATGTTGTTTTATGATGCTATGCATGGGGCTGCGAACAGGGGGAGTGCCTTAAAACCCTTTCACTCGCCCCTCCACTCTCTCTCCTCCAGCATGCACATGGCACCCCTTCCAGGATGCATCTGTCTTTTTCTGTTTGATTGTAATCTTGAGATACAAAATACATATTACAAAAACAGCATAGAGTGTGACATAATGACCGCCAGGGGGCAACAAACATTGAGGCAGTACATCAACCCTAGTATTACATAAATACATTAAAGATAACTTTTTTTATAACAACACAATATATATGGCATGCAATCCACTAATAAAACAAGATATTTGAATAATAAACGGATCATTGATGCTCAGCTGTTTCCATAGAAATAAAAGGCATCGCCTAATTCAAAAGAGTAATTTTAAAAATTTTGTCCCTACTCAATTTTTAAACAGAGGAATATTAGCGTGCAGTCAAAGGGGGATGTTACAAGTAACTAGAAATACCCCAAACAACAAGAATCATCAAATCACCTGTAAAGGTTAACAGACTGACAGAAGAACAGACTCTTAAAAGACAAGTTCAGATTTTATTCTGAAGTTTGGTTCTATTCATTGGTGTTGAGCAAAAAGTCAATTATCTTTGCAGTTTTACTTCAAAGGTTTTATTTAGAGTTTAAGCCGTTTTAGATAGTTTAAGGTTTACAGTACAGCAGTTTTTCTTGCTTGCTTATCCTCGTTGTGTTTCCACTTCCGTCACCAGGACATAAATGAAATGGCCAGTTAAAAAATTAAGCCAAAAGAAGTCCCTGGATAGGTGGTGGTACTCTTTTTATTTGCCATGGATTTATTTTTATTTTTTCTTATTGATTGGGTTGGGAGTGTGCTGAGCATGTTTTTTTTTATGTAGAAACACTCGTATAAAATAGTGAAATGGATGAATGGAATATTTAATAAATGAAAATGAAATCATTAAATTCTGTTATTTTCCAGTCTCAGTTTTCTATTTCCACATAGATCAGACTGTTTCACATGGAGGGTAATTCCACATTTTTCCAAACAGTTGTGCATTTTGGAGTCCAAACTCCAATCTGAGAGAAACTGTGGAGCGAGCCAAAGATTAGGGTGATGGCAAAGATGCTTTCCAACCTCTAAGATTTGGAGATAAATCCTCAACGATTCATGCAAAAAGACACTCAGCATTTATTGAAAACATTTGATTGCTATAATGCTAATGAAGATTTTTCACTTGATTAAGGAAAATATAAATAATTTTGAGATGCTATTTTTGTGCAAATGCAAATAAAAACATAACAGTATTTTCACTTTTACATTATTTTATGATTTTTTTAAGGTATGCCCCTTTTATTACCAAGTATAAACAAAGTTTATAAAAATAACTTTAAATTAAAATCTTTCAGAGGTACACTTTAATATTTTGGTTGATGTAACAACGCTGATTTACAATTTAATGTTTTTACAGCTAGATGTCACTATTCCCTAAAATTTCAAATACAGTGGCCCTCATTCTACTTGTCTTCAATTTAAATCTATTATTTTAGAGCTAGTCTACATCTCAAGACAGCAACAAAAACCAGAATGACATGCAGCCCAGGTCCAGTCAGCCAAGAGAGAAACAATTTTAATCACCATGATAGGCAATCTCTGGCCACTCAGCAATTTCATCCTCCTTGATATCAATATATCAATGCATAGCTTAAGCATCATAATGAGACTTGATTAAAATCAATAAATCCTACATTTCTTGTAATCCAACCTATAATGCGACAGGCTTCTCTGCCTAATGAATAAGTGGTTCTTCTGTGAGGCATTGAATTAAATTATTCAAGTCTTCAGTGCCACTTTGTGTGATTCCTCAACTTACTTCTGTATGTATAATTAATGGCTTCTTTTTTTTTCGTTCTTGATTACACTGAGAAGCAGGGCTGCAAAACAAATTAATAAAAACCACTAAAGAGTAGTGGTGCTGCCGCATCCCAAACCAAAAGATGGAGTTTAATATGAAGAATGCAGATAAGGAGATGTTTTTTTTTTTTTTTAAGTTTTGTTGTTCCATTTTTTAATAGTTCACAGATATACTTTAATTTTGCCATATTTTTAAAGTCATTACAGGGACTTCTTAGTTTTAGTTTAGAATAAGGTGCATCACATTTTTTTAGTTTAGTTTATTCGTTTATTTGAAACAGGGACAATGTGTGAATATAAAAGATGCTTTGCACCAGATTTAGATTAAGTGGACAGTATTATGTAAAATCATCTCTCTTTTTTAGCTTTACATCGTCAGGGTTCCTGTGTGTGTGTGTGTGTGTGTGTGTGTGTGAGAGAGAGAGAGAGAGAGAGAGAGAGTGATGCATCTGTTCCACCGAGGATCTTGGTGGAGAACCTGGGCAGCCTACGCAGGTGGATCTCATCTGCCTCATCAGTGTTGGGGATAAAGGAGCAGCAGAACATTCACTCAGTGCTGGATGATTAACGTGCACTGGTAGTCTCTCTAGCTGTTTCTTGTGGTTTATTAGTTGATTTGATCCGTCTCTTCAGTACTTTAACAGTGGTTTCAAGTCCCTGTGTTTGCCTGCCTCTAGGTCAGTCTCTGGATTTTCACTGGACCAAGTTCCTTGTTCTCTCCTCCTGAGGATTTACCTCCAAGACTGCCTGCCCGCTGTTCCCTCCACACCTCTCCACCAGTTCTCCGGCTCCAATCAGTACCATCCTCACTCTTCTCAGGAACCTCCGTGACCAATTTCCACACTGGACCTTGGCAATTCCCCCATGCCTCAACCATAGCGATTCTAAGTAAGTCTTTTCTCTTTGCATCACTGAACATCTATTTTTTGAGCCACCAGTAACCCCACTCTCTTTCCAGACACCTCCGATTGTTTGACACAACCGCCCCCCAGAAGGACTCAGAAGAATTGCCTGTTGACTAAGAAAGAAAATAAAATCTTATCTTACTCTGGCTTGTTGATTTTGCATGTGGGTCAGAAGGTTAAAGCTGAACATGGCATACATCTTGTTATTCCCTCATCAAAAACAAACTTGGAGTGTTGGCATGATTCTGTGATGCATGTTTGAGGAATCCTTCAATCTCCATGGAAACCATTCAGCCGTGCAAAAATTGCTGGTTCCTCCTCAGAGCTGCAATTTCAAAACTTCCACCTCACAGAACAGCATTTCCCCACTCAGCTTCTTCAGACTAGCCAGCAGCAATTAGCAAACACCTGGTGGAACTGGACACATATTGGGCTCATTATAGGAGCTACTGCTCAGTGAAATGATGATAAAAACGTTCGTAAAGGATTAACTAACAATTGGTTTAGTTCAGTTTTATTAGCTTCTCCTAGGGGAGGTTACTGCTACAATTGTAGAATTACATAATAATTTAGCTAGAACCTATCTGTCAGCATAAAGTAGGCATTAAGGACATAAAAAATAACTCATGTCATGATCTTGAAAGAAAAAAGCAGAAACAGATCAGCCTGAATTGTGTGAACCGTTATGGAGAAAACATGATAAACCTTCCTAGGAGCAGCCAGCCTAACAAAACACTCCAGGAGTCTATTGACGACACAACCAGGAAGTCACAACAGAAGCCAGAACAGCTAAAGCAATGCCTGTGTGAGAGTACTTGTTTCAATAATAATAAAGACTTGGCAAAATGGCATCAGTGAGAAAGATCTGAGGTGAAAACCATTTATAGGGTTAAGGCAGGTTGGTTCGGATTGCTTTAGGAAAATGTGGGAAAAAACTAATAAAAGAAATATGTAAAGGGAGTAATGTCTGCTTTGATGTGCTCTTCTCTCAGCAGCTCTGTCATTAAAAAATTGGAGAAGTGTACCAGGCTCTGAGCAAATAGTTAAACAGAGCAGGCTTGCATCAGTCCTTTCAACACAAACAGAGCCTTCAGAAGTGTTTGACTTGAACATGGTTGATATTTTCCTACATGGCCTCTTCATTTACATAAGTATGTTTGAGCAAACAAAGTTTTAGCTTATCTGCCAGAGAAATGCAGGCTGAAATAAACTGTTTATTGAAATAAGAGAGATTTAGAAACCTTTTGATTGGCTCCAGGTTGTGTTTATTTTAAGTTAGAGTCTGCTGTTAAACTGCCATGATGATATTATAGGGTTGAACATTTTGTCTCTAAGATACCTTTGTTGGAGCCAGCTTTATTAAAGTTCTTTATATAAAAATAATTTAGTGTCCAGGGGCGGTTCTAGACAGGGGCCAACATGGGTGAGCACACTTTTAGAGATACTTTTAAATCAATTCCTAATGCTGATATGCGCTGGTACAGAAACTAATTGGGATCTTGAACACATCTAATTTTTTTAATCTTAATAGTTTTACTTTAATAATTAAAACTCAAGGTGTTTGTCAAGACTTTGGGTTTTAGGTTGGGGTTTAGTTTTTCTGCTTTTTCTGTTTAATTAGTTATGCTGTAGTTCACTTTTTTTAACCCTTCTTGGGGATTCTAGCTCCATTATTTGTCTTGTCATTTTCTTATTTGACTTGTTTTTCTTATTTCAGTCCCTCATAGTGTTTCTAGTATGATTTATTTCATTATTCCAGGTCTAATTATTATTTGGTGTCAGAGTTTAGTGATTCTAGTTAGGTTTATTTCTCTGTCTGGTCCTTTTGATTTGTGTGTTCCTCAGTTCTTGTTGAATTTGTTCTGTCCCTGTTCTGTGTTTTCTTCTTGTGTTCCTGTTCATCATGTTGCTTCTTCTTGGTTGTTTTTGGTGTTGGAATTGCTCTCCTGTGAAGCCTGGCTCCCGCTCTGCTTCTCAAAACTTTAATCAATCAGCTCATCAGCCCTGATCCATTGTTCTCTCCACAACTTCTTGGTATTTAAATTCCTCTCTCGTTTGTCTTGTTACTCTGGACTCTTATCACCCTGCTCTCTTCTCCCTGGGTCCTGTGGTCTTCTTGAATCCCAGATTGGTTTGTTTGGATGTTGTTTGCTGGAGTTTTTGTATTTTTTGTAGTGCTGATTAAATTCATCATCACACTACTATGTCTCCTGCCTGGTGCTATTGGGTCCACCTTCAACACTTCATCATGAGAGTGTTTTACTTTTACCTTCAGCCCTGTTGACATAGAATAAGATTTCATCTGACAGAAATGATCTGCAACTGCAAATGGCTCTTTCACTTTCTTAATATATATTAAAACAACATATTGGCCTGTTTCTTTTATATTTTTTTAGTCATGTACCCCTTCTGACATCATGTATCAACAGCTCACTAACATGATAAATTACCTGATAAAGAAAAAAAAGTTTGTCAGAGGAGAAACCCAGTCATATGTAAATCAGCTACTACTCCAGAAATCCAGTTTGATTTTCACAGTGTCTTTCAGAAGACTGTACCAACCTCAGTCAATACTTTGTTGAACCATATGTGGATGTGGATGTAAATGCTAAAAGGTTCATCTGTTCTTCTTTCTTTCTATTAAGCTCCATCTGATTGGGTGGATGATTTGGAATTCATGCCTCAAACTCTGAATTGAGCCTGGACTTTGATTAGGCCATTTTAACACATTTGATTTAAATAATTCCCTTCTAGCTCTGCTGGTGTCAGTCTCTGTCTGTTGTTGATTCTACTCAACAATAGTTTTCCTGTTCCTGCTGAATAAAACAAAATCCTCACAGTATGATGCTGCCACCATCGTGTTTTGCTATTGGGATATTTTGTACAGTGTTTTCTCCACACATAGCATTTTACATAGTAAAGATATTTGATCTCATCTGACCAGAGCACTTTCCTATACATGTCTGCTCTGTTGATTTGTTATTTTTATACTTAAAATAAATTACATACAGGTGGATATTTTACTCAAAGAAGTTGGTTTGAATTGATTTTATTAAGAGAAATAAAAATGCACTGCACACCTTTCAGATTTCTTTTGAAAAAAGAATTGAAAACCATTTTTTGTTATTTCATAATTATAAGCTTTGCATTGGCATATAATGCTAATAAACACATTGAAGTTTATGGCTGTAACAATACAAAGCAAAAAAAATTCAGGGTTTTGTCAGATTCTTCCAAGGCAATTGGATAAATAAAGTATTTTTAGTGAAAAAAATGTGAAATGAAAAGAAAAAAAACATTTCTGAGATAAATTATGGAAATAATAAAGTAATAAGCAATATCTGTAAAAAAAATAATAAAATGAAGCAGAATACATTTCAGATACTAAACCACAACAAAAACTACATAGACCTACTATTTACAAACCTACAACATCACAAATGAATGGAGAATGATGGTAATGTAGAAGCCAACAATTCAGGTTTTGAAGGTTTTCGTTAAAACTGCACATGATTTTAAAATGCAGTCGACATTGCAATCTAAATGTGTGAAATGGATTTCTTAGCCATGGTATTTGGTATTCTAAAATTTATTTCAAGTGCTATGCATGCCAAATTTCCATGCCACTAATATACTGGGCTTGTTGAGAAGACATCCACTGTCCTCAGTGATGGGTGTCTGCGGCAAAGGAAAAGATAGTCAGAAAAAAAATCTGGGTTAAATTCAATCCATATTCTCATCACAATATTCAACAATAAGATCACAATATCATGTTTTCCTGATCTTGTTCATCCCTAGTTATCAGTCTTTAAGGTCATTTCTACTCTTGTCAACATGTTATCCTAATAATATCTTGAAAATTGCAGAGCTGTTGTGCCTGTGTAGAAATATCCTCCATTAAAATGAGTCCCACAGACATTTTAAAACAGAGGAGCAGTGACACTGATTAACAGAGCAAAAAAATAAAAACACTTTTTAAATCCTGAATGAATTTATTAATAAAAAGAAATTCCAATTACCTCCCATGAGTTTGTAGACTGTAAAAATCAACCAGTTCTCTGGCTATTTTATTTGTCCTCCTTTTTAAGTCTAAACTCTCTTTTCTTATGGTGACTATTGGCAGAAAATTAAACAAAATATTCCCTCTCTTTATTTAGACTCACTCCTGCTCTCTCTTTCTTTCTTCCCCCCCCCCCCTTCTCTTCCTTGTATCGAAATGCGTGCAGCGTGAAATTAAAGTCAGTGCATTTCTGACTGAAATAAATTTGCCCTTCTGATGAGGTTGGAGTTGCTCCAAAGCTTTGCAGTGTAACACTCTTTACACTTATTTTCCTTCATGGTAGAATTATCATTGCTTATTATTACTTGGAATACATGACTCTTTCTTCTGGGTATATATGAAATGTCTGAAACAGCTTGCTGAGCTCTTTCAGAAGTTAATAAAATCTTTCTGTACTTGTACAAAGCCTGTTTCTTGAAGGATCCCAGTAACATAGATCTTTAAGCTTATAGTTTGAAGGCCTTTTAATAGTTTTGAATGATAAATGAAGACTGAGAAGGTAAGTTAAAGATATAGCATACTGTATTTACTGGTAAGACTCATCTAAACCAGGGATTTCAAATACCAGTGAGAGCCAGTAGCTTCATTTCTAGTACAAATGCACGCAAAACTTTGCCGATATTCCGCTTCTTAAGCTGGATAACAAAGAAGATATACAATTATTTGTAGATTCTGAGAGTGGATTTTTCAGTTTTCTAATGATGTAAAACAAATAGAAATAAAAATAATGAACATACGGTCACTGAACATTATCCTAATTGTTAAATAAAAATAGTGTGTGACAAGCTAATGAAGTCTGGCATGCTAATCATCTGAGTTAATTTACTCTATAATCAAATTGAATTCAAATTCAAAGTTTAACAATTTAAAGCCACCAAAAATGCTACTCAAAGGATGATGTGACTACTTCATGACTTCAACTAGTATATTTATCAAAAAAAAAAAAAAAAAGTCACCAGCGTTTCAGAAATTGATGGCTTTTATCTTTTTCTTAATGGATTCTCAACCCTTTCATGCATGAATTATGATCCGTTGAGTCAGGATTTCTTTCCTTTTTTAAATTTATTTTCTTAAGGCATAAAAAAGGTAGGAAAAAAAAATTTGTAAAAAAAAAAATATATATATTTTTTTAGGTGATCAATTGTAATTTTCTCCAAATACAAAGTTATTTGAAAAATGCATAAGTAGAATTGTTTTTTAGGGGTTATGTGATGTCACAATATTTCTTTTTTTTACCTGCAAGAGTGGTCTACAGTAGAATGAGGGACAGGGTCGGTTGCTATGCTTTTTTGTCTGTCGGCCATATTGGATTGAACAAAAATAATTTCTTGCATTTGCAGCTCATGGCCAGTAGTTAATAATGTATTTTATGATGCATTAGTGTCCACTTCAGTGGTCTGTGTGCATTTATAACATAAAAATCCACAAGAAGCACAAGAAAATGGCTTTTATATAGCTGTCCACTGTAGTGACCACTATGCATGACAGGGTTAATGTTGAATAAGTGGTGTTTTTATTAAATAAGAAACACAAATAAAATCACATATGAATAAGTTTGTTCACATAAGTCATTGAAAAACATGCCTCGCCTTCATCCTCCTACCACTTCATCATTTCCACCAGTAGTAACATTACTTGTTGATCACATGACTCGTGATGCAAAAAAATGCTCACATTGCAGTTTTGCGAAAGACACCAATTTCAATAAAGTAACAAAAAAAAACTGTGTATCCTAGGACAAAAACATCAATTATTTTTCAAAATTAATGTTTCTATTAATCAAATTTATTTTTGTAAATCCAGTTTGTGCAATTATATGGAAAAAGGAAACAAAGCTAGAATCATGCAAATTTTAGCTGTGTCCTTCATCCAACACACCTGAATCATTCACCTTTTCAGCATCCTATGTTGTTCAGAGTGCTGCTAATGACTTAATTATTTGATTAAGTAGCGATGCATCTAAAAGCTGAAACGCTGGTTCCAAAGGATTAAGTAGAATCCTTGGTGGCTTTAAAATTGTAAACTTTGAGTTTGAATTCAGCTTGATTACAAAGTAAATGAACTCACAGCTGCATACCAAACTTCATTAGCTTGTCACACACTTTTTTATTGATTTAGGCGAATTAGATTAACGTTCAGTGACCATATGTTCATTATTTTTATTTCTATGTGTTTTGCATCATTAGAAAGCTTAGAATCCACTCTCAAAATCTGTAAATAATTAGTATATCTACTTTGTTATCCAACTTAAGAATTGCTGTGAAATAGCTGTTCACAGCAATTTGAACCATTGTGTTGCAATCCAATGACCCCCAAGAGTAGAAGTACTCTTTGAATACCTACTTGTGTGTATTCAGGATCAAATAGGATCAAAGGTGACATAGTAATCAATGTCAAAATACGTCTTTTAATTTCATCCACTTCAAATCTTAATAAATCTAGAAATCTTACATCAGAGATTGTGCTGTATGAGGTCATGAGATTTCAGAAAATATCTAAAGCTGAATGTTGCTCAGGTCACAATCTCTTATTGTCATGATTATGGATGATGAGGTGAGGATGAACGCAGACTGACCCAGGGTGTAGAAGATGAAAAGATGATTTAGTGAAGAATCCAAAATAACATAGTCCAATAGTGGCAGCACAGGGAAACGGACGCCACAAAAGACGAATACAGCATAAATGACGAGGACCCAATAGCACACAAAAAGAAAACAGGTGGATTTAAATACACAAGGAGGTAATCAGTAGGATTGCCACCTTTCAGAAATCAAAATAAGGGATGCCCACTAACGCGTGTCGTCCTAGTCTCATAAGCTGGGGAGGGGGTGGGGGGTGCGCTTCGACTAGGGTTACCAAGGGACCAGTACCTATATATTTAAAGCCGTGGGGTGGGTGGGCTGCAGCGGCAGCGTGTCAGTTAGTGTGTTAGCCAGAAAGCAGTTGGGCACAATATCACAACACCAACATCGTGAGTGAAACAATGACTGGGGCAGCCTACTATATAAAGTACTCAGGGACCACTTCTTTATTATTACACATCCACATTTGTAGAATACGTAACAAATCACGTCCCGTATCGGTTCAATACGGGACGCTACATTTAACAGCCAAATATGGGACGGTTCCGTATTTTACGGGACGGGTGGCAACCCTAGTATTACCCGTGCCTGAGATGTTGGACACACCTGACACAAGCGTGGACTTTGAACCAATGCCTGACATTTTCCCTGCTTGTGTGGTAACACGGGCCCAGTCAAAGAAATAGTCTTGATTTGTCTGACTCTTTTCTTACCACGGAGCAAACTCAAACTGCCGGATCAGAGACTGAACTCAACAAATCTAAAAATGTATTTCCTCTTCCAGGTCCAGATATGATGAAATTACCAGCTTCCAGGGAGGAATTCATTGCTGCTCAAAAACAGGACACATGACTGTTGAAATGGCATTCTTCTATTCTTACCCAGGAGGAAGCCCAGGGGAAGAAGGTGGCATATATGGTTGATGATGGTCTCCTGTTGCGACGCTGGGCTGGTGAAAACTTGGAAGACTGGAGTGCCATTTATCAGGTGGTTGTGCCAACAAGGTACCGCATGCAGGTACTAGCATTAGCACATGATCACCCACTGTCAGGGCATCTGGGTATAAATAAAACTTATAACAAAGTTCTCAAACACTTCTTTTGGCCAGGTCTCAAGTCTGATGTTTTACTTTATTGTCATACCTGCCATGTTTGCCAAGTTGCAGGCAAGCCGAACCAGGTTATACCCCCTGCTCCTTTGTCCCCAATTCCAGTCATGGGTGAACCATTTGGAAGGGTGATTGTGGATTGTGTAAGGCCTTTGCCAAAGTCAAGAAGTGGAAACCAGTTCATTTTGACAAGATGTGTGCTTCCACCAGGTTTCCTGAGGCCGTGCCCCTGCAGAGGATCACAGTTCCCATGGTCACCAAAGCTCTGGTAAAGTTTTTCTCAGTATTTGGTCTTCCCAAACTGACCAGGGCACAAACTTTAAATCTAGAACCTTTGCCCAGACACTAAAACAGTTGGGTGTAGAGCATGTCACCTCAAGCTCTTACCACCCTGAAAGCCAAGGTACACTTGAAAGGTTTCACCAGACATTAAAAGCAATGCTGAGAAAATACTGTATGAATACAAAGAAGGACTGCAATGAAGGTATCCCATTTCTGTTGTTTGCCATGCGTGGAACAGTGCAGGACACTTTAGGTTGGAGTCCTGCTGGACTTGTGTTTGGACATGAGGTTAGGGGACCTCTAAATGTCCTTAAAGACAAGCTAATCTCACCCTCTCACTCTGTAAAAAGTATTCCAGAGTATGTCTCAAAGATGAGAGCGCGCCTTCAGGCAACTTGCTCTCTTGCGCAGAATGCCTTGACTTCAAAGCAGGTCAAAATTAAACATTATGACCAGAAAGCAGTCACTCGTGAGTTTCACTCTGGTGATAAGGTTTTGATCTTGCTACCCATCCCTGGCTCTTCTTTGGAAACAAAGTTCTCTGGATCATATGTGGTAGAAAAGAAACTTAGTAAAATAAACTACATTATTCAAACTCCTGATCACCGCCACAAGACCAGGCTTTGTCATGTTAATATGATGAAACTGTATCATTCAAGGGGGATTGACCAACCAACCCAGTCAGGTTGAAGCCGTTTCCCCTGTAACCTGTGTTTCAAAGTTGATTGAGGAGGATGTGGTAATGCGCAAAGATCCACGACAAGTTGCAAGTCTTAGCAATAGCAAAATACTGGCTAACCTGCCTAACTATCTCTCATATTTATCAGATGATTACAAAACTCATATCAGACTTCCAATGTCTGTTTAGGGATGTTCCTACCAAGACTAGTGTGGTGTCTCATGACATTGTTCTTGCCCATCCTACACCTATAAAACAGAGAGCATATGGTATCAATCCCACAAAGAGGGGGGTTATGACAAAAGGAAGTGGAGTAACTTGTTAAAAATGGACTTGCCAGTGTGCTGTGGTGGCGCAGGGGTTAAGCACAACCCACATATGGAGGCCTTAGTCCTCGATGCAGCTGTCAGAGGTTCAATTCCCGGCTTTGGCGACCTTTGCTGCATGTCTTCCCCCTTCTCTCATTACCCACTTTCCTGTCAATTACCTATTAAATAAAGGCCACTAGAGCTTAAAAAATGGACTTGCCATTCAGAGTTACAGCCCATGGAGTTTTCCATGTCTATTAGACATGAAGACTGATGGAAGTCCAAGGTTCTGCACAGACTTTCATAAGGTGAATGCCGTAACAGTCTTTGATGCACACCCGTTACCCCTCCTTGAAGACTGTATTGATGAAATTGGACCAGCAAAATTTGTCACTAAACTTGACATGCTGAAAGGGTATTAGCAAGTACCTCTAACAAAACAGGCCTCTGACATCTTGGCTTTTATGTCAGACGGTTTTCTCTAGTACACAGTGATGCCTTTCGGGCTATGTAATGCTCCGGCTACATTTCAAAGGCTTGTAAATAAAGTACTGGGAGATGTGCCAAACTGCCGGGTATATCTAGACGACATTGTTGTATACTCAAATGACTGGTCTAACCACCTTGCAGCTTTCCTTGAGGTCTTCAAACGTCTTTCAGCTGCCTCACTGTCAAGTTAAAACAGCAAGTGGTGTATTTGTGTGAGTGCAATACCATCTCCACCCAGCTGGCACGTGCCTCACAGAAAATCAAGCACACCCGTCTCACTCACTCAGGCCTTCAGGAGCCTATAAGACAACTCAGCACACCTGTGTTTGGAATAATCTCTACAAACAAAGACCTCATCTTCAAGCTCCTGCAGAAACACCACTGGTAGGAACTGAACTTTAAACCTGCATTTGGAGGACTTAGCTGGTTTTACAAAAACGGATTTATGAAAGTAGTTTATTTTATTTTTTTTGATGACTTAAAAGTAATTTGTAATTTGTTTGTTTGTAGGTTTTCAACCTGCTTGGTTGTCATGTATTGGAAAGTACAGTGATTTAAAGAGAAAAGAGGAATAAAATAAAAAGATGACACTGAGATGAGTTGGTCCTGGATTTCTTTGATGGGAGCAAGCCCTTTTCAAGTTTGGGCAGAAGCTAAGGTGATTTGTAGAGGTCAAAAAACTTGACACTCACTAACACTCAATCTTTCAAAGTGTGAGTTTGGTAAAGGTACCATTGTCTATCTGGGCCAACAGGTTGGTGGAGGAAAAGTGTGTCCTATGGATGCTAAAGTCAAAGTCATTTCTGACTTTCCAGTTTCTTCAAGCAGAAGGGAGCTCTGTCAATTCCCGGGTATGGCAGGATTCTACTGTCGCTTTTGCAAGAACTTTTCTACAGTAGCTGCTCCTTTAAGAGCTTTGACCAGCCCTTCTAAACTTTTTACTTGGTCTGATGAATGTCAGCATGCTTTTGAGCATCTTAAAGGATTGCTCTCTTGTTCTCCTGTTCTTTCCACCCCAAATTTCAATCTGCCATTTAAGCTGGACATAGATGCCAGTGCTGTTGGGTAGGAGCTGTCCTTCTGCAGGATGATAAAGATGGTATAGAGCAGGGGTCACCAACTCCAGTCCTCCAGGGCTACCATCCTGTAACTTTTAGATGCGTTTCTGCTCAAACACATCTGGATCAAATCAACTGCTCGTTACTACAGAGCTGAATGAATGCCAGTGAGGGAATTCAGACATTTTGGAGCAGAGGTGAATCTAAAAGTTGCAGGGTGGTAGCCCTTGAGGACTGGAGTTGGTGACCCCTGGTATAGAGCATCTTTATCATCCTGCAGAAGGACAGCTCCTACCCAACAGCACTGGCATCTATGTCCAGCTTAAATGGCAGATTGAAATTTGGGGTGGAAAGAACAGGA
>NW_006800399.1:348945-364126 GCF_000485575.1 Poecilia formosa | reverse complement strand
GACAGTTTGCGATAGAGGTTGACAGATGGCTACCAAAGTCTTTTCGTTTTAGAGAGAATGTAATAAAGGTGAATCGATTGCAAAAAAAAAAAACAACCAAATTGGCCTCTTGCTGATAAGAAATACTCAAGATAAAGTAAAGTCAGATTTTTTTTTTGAACGGCAGCCTTTTAAATATAATACAAGAGAATATAAGGGACGTTCAGCAGCCAGGTTTATTCATGACTCTGTCCCCTGCAGTCCTTTGGGTTTTCTTACTGTTCCACAGACAAATGGCTGTCACTGAAACCTCTTTAGTCTCATCTTATTCAGACAAGCTGCCAATGGGTGATCTTGAAAAGCTGGAGAGAGAACTATGGCTAAAAATCTGAGATCATTTTCCCTTAAGTCTTAAATGATTGTAGCTCACAGAGCAACCCTCTAGCATCACGTGGTGATTATTCATTCGCTGGTCCATTTCTCTCCTGGCTGACGCTGCTCCCAGCCCAGGCATATTAATCAACTGCAACTCTAATTGACTGATTAAGTCATGTCTCCTAGAGCCAAAATGGCTGACCGACTCATTAAACCATGACATATATATTCTGGGAGCAAAATGGCTGATTGCGAACTAATTTTACTGACCTTTATGGACACCATAACAGTTTTTTCCTCTGTTCTTGTGGTTTAATGTTATGGTAATAAGGAGCAGGTGTGTTCAGGCATTTGGAAAGGGAGTAGATGCTTTTTTTCCATATTTTGTCACTTTACAACCACAAAGTTGATACATCTCCATAAAGTAGTGCAAAATGTGAAATAAAAAAAAGAATACACACAAACTGTAGTATATATCATGCAGATGCTAATATTAAAGTATAGTGATTAGCACTTAGGACTAATAGACTATTGTCAGATGATCTAATGCAGGGGTGTCCAAAGTTGGTCCTCGAGGGCCGGCATCCTGCATGTTTTAGTACTCTCCCTGGTTTTACACACCTGCATCAAATGATGTCTCATTAGAGGGCCTAAGGAGAACATTGACTTGCTGAGGAGGTTATTACTACCACCATGGAGAGAACTAAAACATGCAGGATCCCGGCCCTTGAGGACTGACTTTGGACATCACTCATTTAATGGTATGGCCCAGGAAGGATTATGGTTACATTTAAAATGCATGAAACAGAGAAATTATGCAAAAAGTGATTTGTATTCAAGTTTGAGAAGTTATTTTCAATAAAAATAAAAATATCTGTTACCAATTAATTAACTGGTTCAATAATTGAATACAGACTTCAAGAGATTGATGATCAGATAGTCCAAAAATGTCCATATACTAATATTGACCCGAGTAGAAGTCCAGTTGAGTTAAACCATCAATCAGTTCAGGAGTCAAAGACTTGATCAAGTCTTTAGCAGTCTTTCCTGTTCGAGCCTCTTACCATACAGAAGACAGTTCAAAGGCTCTACCTCCAAGTTGTCTTTTACTTTTTTAGTATTAGGCAATATCAAAGTCATTAATACCATTATAGTTTTTTTTTTATAAATAAAAAAAAACATTAGTATATATTGACAATCTGCAGGTATATGATTCACTTAATTGTTTGCCATAATATAAATAGAGAGAGAGATGGTGTGCCCTGAGGTCTGAAATTTTTCACAAAAGGCTGAAAATGGATGGCTGGGAGCCTGACTTCACTCTGTGACATCAGTACGCTCTGAAGAATGGTGACAGAAAGCCGTCAGCCCTAGAGACATTTCTGAAAGATTTTATGGAAGCAGAAATTTGGTGAGATGTCATGACAAGAGTTTTGCACAAATGTTCTGTAAAAATTTTCAGGGGTTCAGAAATCCACTCTATTTATTGTTGTTTATTGTATTATTGTTTGTTGTTTAATGTTGTTTATTATTGTTGTTTATTGTTGAATGTTGATGTTTGTTTTTTTATTGTTTTTGCTTATTGTTGTTTACCGTTCTTTACTGTTATAGTTATTTGTTGTTGTTTATTGTTGTGTGTTTGTTGTTGGCTATTATTTTTAATTATTATAATTTTTAGTAGTAATGTGTGGCAGCACCAATGTGTGCAGCATGTATTGCTTCAGAACAAAAATGGCCGCTGGTGTTTTGTAATTAGTATTTTACCTGTTTGTTTCAGAGTAGCTTCTTGCCTGTGGGACACTCTGCCAGACACACAGACATAGAAGCAGCCATGCATTCAACACAGACAGGCAGTCACCCCGTCCCTCGGCTCCGATCCCACAGACTCACACCAAAACCCACACTGATCAATACTGAAAGACAGAGCGGTCAAGTAGCAATTCAGCCAAACGGCAAACAAATAGGCGGCCTGACCGCTGCACCTCCGGCAGCTGTGAGAAACATCACAACGCGGTATTAGCCAGTGCTGCTAATGAGCTATTATAGCATTGACCTTGGGGACAAACTCATTACCAAGTGACAATGGACGGCAGACAGAACCTAGGTTCATTATCATATTCATCAGCAGCCCCTTTATTGCAGCCCACTGGGGGTGCTGGTGTCTGTGTGTTTGGTGTGTGATTGAATGCACCAGATGTAGCACTGGAAATAATGAGACCATTACAGTCCTGTAAAGAGTTATTAGTTGCTTCAAAAATCTTCAGTCAGAATTTATATGTTTTAAAAGCCCAAAACGTTTGGGCAAGTCCATTTAACCTCATAGAATCTGGCTCTGGGAGAGAGGCTCATTACCGGTGGCCCACATCAGTTTGAGAATGGACAGTCCACAGTCATCCCATCTGTTCAGACTAATCAATCAAATACCCATTGATCAAACTCCTTCCTTCTCTACTCTCTCTCTTTTTCATTAGCTTCAGCAAGAAATTTAGAAACTTTTGATGCTCAGGTTGCCAGACAAACACAGGAGCAATCCGGGAGCACTTACCAAAAGTTTCAAAATGTTCATTAAAAAATTAACAGTAGTAATCTAGAGAAACAAGTGAATGAAAGCTAGGTAATGAGCAAAGAGAGGGCGGTGCAGACCTACAGTTGGTGTCCAGTGTTACAACCCCTCCCCAAGATCAATAAGGTAAATTTTGGCACTGGGTGTAACACAAAATCAGTAATCTAAACAGTTGATAGTCAGTAGCAAAAATAAAGTTTATTTTACAGTTTAGGTAAAATCTCAACCACAGGAAACAAAACACAGGGAAGCTTTAAGCTTCAGGGTCTCCAAGGCCAAAACAACAAACAAAACACCCCCTTTTAACTGTAAAATAAAAACCACTTTCTAAAGGATGTCGTGAAAACTGGCATAAGGGTGTGAGATCTTTCCAGGTACACGCAGAAAACGGAGCATAAAGGCCTGAGAAATAATACTAATCTTGCATATTGATTTAATGATGATTAAAAATGAATAAACATACATACATATATAATGGTTGGAATAATCTGTAATGTACATCTGAAATATATATTCTGTATTTGTGATCTGAATGACAGTAACAATTTGATTGTTGTGTGATGATTATTAAAGTGGTGTATGATGATTATTGATGATTAGAGACAGTAACAGCTTGAGTTACAGAATAGATAAATAATGAAGAATCATATTGAGAGTTATAAGTTGATACAATGACAAATTGTTTATGTTTTATACAGAATTATGTTTTATAATGAATTAAAGAAATGTGATGACTGAAGATTTGAGATCATGAGAAATGAAGACAGGTTCTGTTCTCGGACTGTGTCACAACCAGGTGGAGGCGCTGGGGAGGCTCAAAAAAGGAAGTGATGGCCAGATGGCCAGCAGAAAAAGGGAAGTACTGAAGAGAGTTGCTGCAATGAGTCACGAAAGAGATGATGGTTGGAAAAGGTTGGGGCTTTCCACCGACTCATCAGAATGTTCCAGAAGTCACGTAGACCTCTCTCATACACAACCATGGGCTGAGAGGGTTTAAAAACCAGCAGACAAGGGAAGAGACTGTTCTTTGTCCGCGGCGCCGAAGGAGAGCCAACAAGAGGATGCAGATTGAAGACCAGCAGAGGACCGCACCCTGGAACTGAGGGGAAGCTGAGACTTCACGCCGCTAAGAAGGGACAAGATCCATCTGCCCCCAGCCCTGGTTCCTGTTTCGACCTACACCTCTGTCTCAACCCAACGATCCCTATTGTACTGCAGCAGACTAGGAGAAAAGACAAAGGTCACTGATTGACGAAGATTCTATGCGTTTGAAAGACAATGGACAGTTCTGCTTTGCTTCTATTCTGAAAGAGGACTTTGCCACGTCAGGACAAAGACTCTGACCAAGGACATCTGAAGTTTTCTCCTGCCGGGATCAATTGCCATCTGGGTGTGAGTTGAACTGCCCCCCAAAAGCCTCGCTTAGTTAAACTAGTGACACAGGATAGGGATAGAAATGAAAATAGGTTGTGATTGATTTAAGTTGAATTTATTGTCCTACTACAAATTTGTAATCTCTGAAATTTAACCTGCTTGTCATGTATTCCTGCTAAAGTTTGCTTAATAAATTACATACCAAAAATTCCAATGAAACTTGTGGACATTGAGATTAATTGAGTTATCTGATCATTGTAGTTTCCCCTGATTACAGTAAAATTAGCTTACATGATTCTAGAGATGTGGTGGCATCGTACTTTCCTTTGGTGAGTGTAAAAATAATGACCCTGGGACTTATGTCTAAGTCACTAAATCTAATCTAGCCGTTAACAAGTGCTGTTATTTTAAGGAAAAGAGCTACCGTTAACAGGAGTGGTTGTTGAAGCTACGCAGCAGTGAGAGCTACTCTGCTGACTGTTTCTCAACTGAAAAGGGTCATAACTTCTGGATTGTAGGTAGTTAGAGCTAGACGCGTCTTTTCCGACACCAGTTTAAATAGAATATCTCATATAAACCGACGTTGGGGTAAGACCCGGGTTTAGAGATTTTCCGGACCTGTTAGATAGAGAACTGGTCAGTAGTCAGTCGAGCCATTGGTGAGATAAGGGCGGGGCTGACTATTGCGTAATGACAAACAAGGAGAACTGAAAGAAAATACAAAACCCGAACTCCCTGGCTTAANGAGGACTGGAGTTGGTGACCCCTGGTATAGAGCATCCTGTGAGTAACTTCTCAAGGAAGTTTAATCTTCATCAAAGTAGATATTCTACCATTGAGAAGGAAGCGCTTGCATTACTTTTGGCATTACAGCATTTTGAAGCTTACCTTGGCTTGTGTGTGGAACCCATAACTGTCTTCACAGACCATAACCCACTTGTCTTTCTTTCCAGGATGTACAATCAAAATCAAAGACTTATGCGGTGGGCTTTGGTCATTCAGGAGTACAACCTCAAGATCTGCCATTAAAAGGGGTCTGAGAATGTGTTGGCAGATGCTCAGTCACGTGCAGTTTGACCTTTTTTTATTTATTTATTTTTTACTTTGAGCATTCCAAACATTTTTGTTTGGATTTATAAGGGTGGGGGTGTTACATGCCTGCCAGGCTGTTTGCTTTTACTTTTCCCTCCCCCTTCTTTTGTTTGTCTCTTCACAGGTAGCAGGGAAGCTGCTACCTGATTGATCTCTCCAACCATGGGCCAATCAGCATCCAGGGAGGCCTTATATAAGCCTCCCTGGATGCTTATATAAGCATCCAGGGATGCTTAGGGTTAGGGTTAACCCTAGCCAGCCAGATTCTCCAACTGGCTGGCTACCTGACACATGTCTTGTTGTTGCTCTTTGTATAAGGGTTTGTGATGGGAGATGGAGGACTAGGTAAGTTCGGGGTGCCCTGTACATGTCATCACGTAGGTGTTTTTCTGTTAGATACACTAGGTAAGTAGGTGGGTGCTACCCATGTAAAGTTTTGGTGGAAAGATTTGTTAGATTAGGTAGGCAGGGATTTTTTTTCTATTTCTTTTTACTGTCTTCAGCATAGATGGTAGTTAGGCCCTATTTTGTTTTATTTTCTTTGATTTGGCACCACCTAACTGTCCCTTTCTCCCCGACAGTTTGCGATAGAGGTTGACAGATGGCTACCAAAGTCTTTTCGTTTTAGAGAGAATGTAATAAAGGTGAATCGATTGCAAAAAAAAAAAACAACCAAATTGGCCTCTTGCTGATAAGAAATACTCAAGATAAAGTAAAGTCAGATTTTTTTTTTGAACGGCAGCCTTTTAAATATAATACAAGAGAATATAAGGGACGTTCAGCAGCCAGGTTTATTCATGACTCTGTCCCCTGCAGTCCTTTGGGTTTTCTTACTGTTCCACAGACAAATGGCTGTCACTGAAACCTCTTTAGTCTCATCTTATTCAGACAAGCTGCCAATGGGTGATCTTGAAAAGCTGGAGAGAGAACTATGGCTAAAAATCTGAGATCATTTTCCCTTAAGTCTTAAATGATTGTAGCTCACAGAGCAACCCTCTAGTATCACGGAGTGATTATTCATTTGCCGGTCCATTTCTCTCCTGGCTGACGCTGCTCCCAGCCCAGGCATATTAATCAACTGCAACTCTAATTGACTGATTAAGTCATGTCTCCTAGAGCCAAAATGGCTGACCGACTCATTAAACCATGACATATATATTCTGGGAGCAAAATGGCTGATTGCGAACTAATTTTACTGACCTTTATGGACACCATAACAGTTTTTTCCTCTGTTCTTGTGGTTTAATGTTATGGTAATAAGGAGCAGGTGTGTTCAGGCATTTGGAAAGGGAGTAGATGCTTTTTTTCCATATTTTGTCACTTTACAACCACAAAGTTGATACATCTCCATAAAGTAGTGCAAAATGTGAAATAAAAAAAAGAATACACACAAACTGTAGTGTATATATCATGCAGATGCTAATATTAAAGTATAGTGATTAGCACTTAGGACTAATAGACTATTGTCAGATGATCTAATGCAGGGGTGTCCAAAGTTGGTCCTCGAGGGCCGGCATCCTGCATGTTTTAGTACTCTCCCTGGTTTTACACACCTGCATCAAATGATGTCTCATTAGAGGGCCTAAGGAGAACATTGACTTGCTGAGGAGGTTATTACTACCACCATGGAGAGAACTAAAACATGCAGGATCCCGGCCCTTGAGGACTGACTTTGGACATCACTCATTTAATGGTATGGCCCAGGAAGGATTATGGTTACATTTAAAATGCATGAAACAGAGAAATTATGCAAAAAGTGATTTGTATTCAAGTTTGAGAAGTTATTTTCAATAAAAATAAAAATATCTGTTACCAATTAATTAACTGGTTCAATAATTGAATACAGACTTCAAGAGATTGATGATCAGATAGTCCAAAAATGTCCATATACTAATATTGACCCGAGTAGAAGTCCAGTTGAGTTAAACCATCAATCAGTTTAAGAGTCAAAGACTTGATCAAGTCTTTAGCAGTCTTTCCTGTTCGAGCCTCTTACCATACAGAAGACAGTTCAAAGGCTCTACCTCCAAGTTGTCTTTTATCTTTTCAGTATTAGGCAATATCAAAGTCATTAATACCATTATAGTTTTTTTNTAGAGGTCAGTGACCATAACATCCAGCACTGTTCAGTTGCAGCACAAATTATAGTCTGACAGCAGACATGCTTGTCTTTCAGCTACTTATGTTTGAGAGACTGATATGAAAACCATGCAGAGCTTGTAGAGCACTTAGTGTCCATTACACTTCCAGTTCTAGTAGAATAACATTTTAAGTCAAAGCTCCAAGCAGCCTCGAGCGGCCCTCTCAGCTCAGCACGGCTCCGGCCTATTGGCCACCGCGTGGGTCCCAGCACTGCCTCCTGCCAGCCACCACGGACGCTCTTGTGTATTTCCCGCACCTGTCCACCAGAACGTATGCATCGATGAGTTCTGCAGCGCTCCTTGATGACTCACCAAAAATCTGGTGCAGATCGGCCGATGTAGCGAGGAGATATAGCTGATGGAATAACCTAGGTGGCGCAGTAGAGCTAAATACCAATTTAATGCTGCTGGGTTCTTTAGCGGTGAATAAAGGTCATACATATCCAGTTTCGTCCCAATTGGATGTTCCGTGTGTGATTTAGAGACAATCGTATGCATATGGCGAGGGACAGCAACTCGCCATTTTTCCACGCCCACACAGTTCAGCCAGCATTGACAGAGTTCATCATCATGTCATTTTGTCAGTTGGCACAGGATTATCCCCTTATAAATAATAGAGTAAAAGTAAGATATACAGCAGAAAAAACAGCTGACTTCCTTTCGGAAGTGGGCGGTGCTAAGGTGATGTCATCAGTTGACCATCTAAATGTGATGAGGGCTGGTCTGTAGAGAGACATAGGAAGTGTGATACAGCTGTGACCTTTGTAGAAGTTATCTCACCTTGATGTTTTATGGCGAATAGTCAAAGTTTGGCACTTAGCCACGCCTACGTGCTTTGATGTATGAAAATTCCTGTGATAACTTTTGACCTTCAATGTCTCAAGAGTGTGCTCAGTGAGTTTGAAGTCTGTATCTCGAAAGGTGTAGGGAGGAGTTCGATCAGATGCCATGTCTATAAAAAACAGTAAATGGCAGGTTTTGATCCAAAATGGCCTACTTCCTGTTGGCTTTGGACCATGGCTCCAAGAGACTTTTTGATACATCCTGACAAGATACACATGTGTACCAAGTTTCATAATTCTAGGTTAAAGCATGTCTTGGGGCTGATCCTTTAAAATATTCTAGGGGGCGCTATAGAGAAATTAGGCCACACCCACCAAATATTGTTATGGATTCCTGTCAGGGGGCCAATAAGAATCCATGCCAGTGAGTTTGGTGCAGCTCAGCTCAAAATTGTGGAATTCAGAGCCAAATGTATGGCAACGGCGTTACAATTCGCAACGCCGCCACGCCCACGTACTCCATCGAAAACAAACGGGGTTGGAATCCACAACACACCAACATGTCTTCTGTCTGTGGACACAGTTTCATATTGATTAGGTCAAAGGAGACTTCCAGTTGAGGCAGTGCCATGTGAGTGTAACAGAGAGAAAAGCTTGTGTCTGTCTGTGTGAGTTTTGATCAAAATGATTGTAGGGTTGTATGTGTTTATGAGAGTTTTGATCAATGCGTTTGTTTGGAGCCACCTAGTGGTGTGATTAGTGACTGCATGCAAAGGGTCCACCAGAATTCTGAGGAGCGCTGGTGGAGGTAGGCGAGAGAGACGCAGCTCTTCACTTCTTTTTTTACTTAGGGTCATATTTTTCTAGTTCAACAATTAACGAAGTACTGTAAGAATATTTAACATCTACAAATATAATTTGTAAAGTTTTTCTCGTGGTTGGGCTGGAAAAATGTGACCCTATGAGTGGGAGCTGGTGTTCCTGGCTGACCACTCAGTCACGACGCTAACCGTGTCTTTTATTTTTCAGCCTGTCGGACCACTTGCCTCCAGTCAAAGTCACATTGTGAAGAGTTTTTTTTATTCTGTATTGTACTAGGTGACCGACAACTAAACAAGAAGAGTTACATGAGGACGTGGGTCTGTGAGCTCCACAGCTGAACCATTACATTTATGATAAATGGCTCTTATAAAATTACGCGACATAGCCCCACACAGGCTGCTGTATATATTAGACAACAAAGAATCATCCAGGTATGCCTAAAAAATCTCAAACCAACAAGTTCGGACAGGACACGGGAGCCTCTGAGGCGGAAGCGAGCTCAGCTAACCTAGCTTGCTCAAATGCAACAATGGCGACTGCAGCAGATGATCAGAATGGCATCATGGAGGAATTACAATCAATGAAACAAGAATTGTTGAAGAAAATGGACTAAAAAGCTATACAAATGCAAACGGAGCTACGCAACGCCACTGATAAACTTAATAAAAGTCTGGACAAACTTGAGAGTCACACGTCTGAGCTGGAAAACGGAGTGACCGCTAACGCCGACACTATTGCGGCTATAGAGTCTGACTTGTCTGGGATGACAAAAGAGCTTACCCTGCTCAGAGCCCGGTGCGAGGATATGGAAGCTCGATCACGGCGTTGCAACGTTCGCATCACTGGAGTGAAAGAGGGGCGAGAGCAAGGGAAACATCCATCTGTTTATGTAGCCGGTATGCTGAAAGAAGCCCTTGGACTGGACAAGTTGCCGACTCTGGATAGAGTGCACCGGACCCTCCTACAAAGCCAGTACAAGATAATTTGCCACTAAGGGCGATTGTAGTTAAATGCCACTACTTCACGGAAAAAAGAATTACTTCTCCAAAAGGCAGCAGAGACTGGGTTGATAACAACCGCTGATGGTGACATCCGTGTCCTGCCAGACTTCACCCAAGCTGTGAGTAAACAACGCGCAGCTTTTACTGAAGTAAAGAAACTGCTTGGCAGCTGTGCTGGAGTCCGCTACGGCCTCAGGTAACCAGCAAGGTTAAGGATTACTACGGCGGATGGGCATGAAACGACCTTCAAGGATCCAAAGTGTGTGAAGGAGTTCGTTCTGAAGGAGTTACTGAGTGCTGAAGCGTCCCACTGAACATGGCTTTTCACAACGATGAGCTCGAAGAGAGCGTGTGCTGGAGTTATTAGAACTGGACGGTGCCGTTGCAAGACAATAACGAACATTAGTGCTGAACAATTGAATCTTACAGGTAATGCATGTCTTATAATACGTTTTCTTTATATAGGAAACAATCTGTAATAACTTCTAAGTTTTGGCTTTTTTTATACCTGCATTTTTATAATGGAGCCTTGTGATGCTATATTGAGAACATGTGCTATTATTGCTGTAGAAAATACATTACTTTGATTACAGTTTATATTTGGGTTCTGGTGTGGGCTAACGTGGTAAGCATTATATTGGTTTGTGTAGTATGGAGATACACTGTGTGAACCTGAAGGAAAACGTTCTCCTTTTGAGGCTATTCTTTTTTCTTTCTTATTTTCTTTTTTTCTTGCCGTTCTATTATTGGTGCTTTGTTAACTTTGTGTTCATTATTCCCCAATCCCCCTTGCCCTCCCTGCTCCTTTTTAACCTACCTATTCCCCTTATGTTGGATGTCTCCTTTGCTGAGTCCTGCCTATGTCCTCTGCAAATGATAAGGCACTAACCAACACCACTTTGGTGTGCTGGAATGTCAGAGGATTAAACCATCCAGTCAAACATAACAAAGTATTCTCTCATCTTCATAACTTACAAAGCCACATTGTTTATTTACAAGAAACCACATTGTTTATTTACAAGAAACCAATTTGCTAAATAAAGATCAGTGTAGACTTAGCAGAGGAGGCTTTACACAATTTTTTCACTCGGATTTCAACAGTAAGAGCAGAGGAGCAGCTATCTTAATACATAAAGATGTACAATATGAAGAGTCTAAAGCAATAAGGGACAAAAATGTCAGGTATGTCATCACACAAGGCAAATTATTTAATAGGCCTGTCATTGCCAATGTTTATGCACCTAACAGGGATAATGTGGATTTCTTTAGCAATCTTTTTTCCCTCTTATCGGATCTTGAGTCACACAATTTAATACTAGTTGGGGACCTGAATTGCACTTTTAACCCAACATTGGATCATTCCAGCCCAAAGTCTATTAAGCTTAGCAACTTAGCCCATTGTATTAATACGTTTCTTGAAACATACAGAATGGTGGATCCCTGGAGATTCAAATATCCATCATCCAAGCAATTCTCTTTTTTCTCCCCAGTACACCGAACCTACTTAAGGTTCGGTGTACTGATCAAAAGTTTCCTATTGATCAGAAACTTTTGCCCATGGTCACCCAAGTAGACTATGGCAGCATTGTTATATCAGATCATTCCCCAGTTATTCTGGGGTTGGGCTTTTCTGAAGACAAATTTCCCACCTTTTCGTGGCAACTTAATCCCAGACTACTGTCTGAACAAAGGTTTGTTGACTTTATCAATTAACAAATAGATATTTTTATTGAGTTGATTGAGTCGCCTGAGATAAGTAATGTTACACTTTGGGAAAGTCTAAAAGCATACCTGAGAGGTCAAGTGATATCTTACGTTGCTGGTGAAAATAAAAGGAGGACTAAACAGGCTTCAGAGCTTATTGAACAAATTAAAACGGTAGATCAACTACATTCAGCTACACCTTCCGATAATTTATACAGAGAAAGAATTCTACTTCAAACGGAATTTGATTCAGTCACGAATGTCAAAGCTATAGACATGCACCTGAGGTCTCATCTCACCTATTATGAGTCTGGGGATCGTGCCAGCAAAATGTTGTCCCATCAACTTAAACAGTCAACAGCTGCGTGTTTCATTACAGCAATAAAGGATGAGCATGGTAGTATATTTACTAACCAAAATGAGATTAATGCCCAGTTTAAGTAATTTTTTGAGAATCTGTATACTTCTGAAACTGATGACACTGCCTTGATCGAAGACCTGTTCAGCAATTTGTTATTGCCCATTTTAGATGACTCGGACAAATCTAAGTTGGAGGGCACTATTACTATATCAGAAATGACTCAGGCCATCACAAAAATGAAATCTGTAAAGGCGCCTGGCCCAGACGTGTTTCCCATAGAGTTCTTTAAAAAATTTGCACCAAAATTAGTCCCTCTACTTCTAAGAGTTTTTAGGGAGATATTGAACCAAAAGGCTCTAACTATGACACAAGCAGTTATTTCACTAATACTTAAAAAATCTAAAGACCCCATGCTCTGTGAATCATATCATCCAATTAGTTTGCTATGTTGTGATTATAAGATTTTGGCAAAGGTCCTTGCTGGTAGGCTCGAAGATGTTCTTCCCAAACTTGTTCACCCAGACCAGACAGGGTTTATAAGGGGCAGGGAGATATCCAGTAATTTGTGATGTCTCTTTAATGTAATCTATCAGCGCCATAATGTTGAACCTGAAGTAGTAATATCCCTTGATGCCCAAAAGGCATTTGATAGAATTTAATATAATTTTTTGTTTACTACACTCAAAAGATTTGGATTCGGCACCATCTTCTCCACTTGGATCACCAGCACAGCCCCACATGCGTCAGTACAAACAAATAAAGTCATGTCTAGTTTCTTTCCTCTTTCACGTCGTACTCGACAAGGATGCCCTCTTAGCTCCCTTTTGTTTGATATTGCTATTGAACCTCTGGCAATCATGATAAGGGACTCTGCTAATTTAGCTGGTGTGCAGAGAGGTGGGCACATTAACAAATTATCCCTATATGCTGATGACCTCCTTTTTCTGTCTAGACCCAGTACCACAATACATATTGCTTTAAATCTAATTGAAAAATTTGGGCAGGTATCTGGTTATAGATTAAATCTATCCAAAAGTGTTATATTCAAAATCAACAAAAAAGTGCGTCAAATGACCTTCCATAGTTTCCCCTTTACAGTCAGTAAAGATAGTTTTGATTATTTGAGCGTCTGTGTAACGTATGACTACAATTGCTTGTTTAACAAAAATTTCACTAAGGCATTGAATAAGGCTAGATTGGATATGGACAAGTGGTCAAAACTCCCTCTGTCTCTTGTAGGAAGAATAAACTCAGTCAAGATGACAATCATGCCAAGGTTCTTATACCTGTTTCAAACCATACCAGTCTTTATTCCTAAGAAGTTCTTCAAAGAAATAAACAAACATATCTGTGTTTATCTGGAATAAAAACATCCCGAGATTTAGAAAGGAATATCTGGAGAGACAGAGGGAGGATGGTGGACTATCCCTACCTAATTTTCTTTACTATTACTGGGCAACCAATATCCATAAGGTTTTGTATTGGTTTACAGATCAGTCAGATGCCGAATCTCCAGTTTGGGTCCACCTGTAACAACATTCCAGCAATCCAGTTTTGCTTAGTTCATTAATATGTAGCCCTTTACCATTGAGTAAATGTCATCAGACAAACAATCCAGTTGTTGGGGGCTCTAAGGATATGGTCCCAATTTAGGACTCACTTTCAAAGTAGAAATGCACTAACTGTATCTCCTGTGGGATGCAATGTTCAGTTCACCCAAGTGGCATGAGAGAGGCATAACTTGCATAAAGGACCTCTTTGAAAGTCAACAGCTGCGTGTTTCATTACAGCAATAAAGGAAAATTTATTTCCAAATTTATTTCTTTTGAACAGCTAAAAAGGGACTTTGGTGTACCTCGGGCTGACTTCTTCAGGTATCTCCAAGTATGTAGTTACGTGAAAGCTAATTTCTCATTAACGCTGCCTCGAGTAACGTGGATTGATGAATGTTTGGATATGAATCTGTCTGATAAGGGCTTAGTATCAGCTATATATGGCAAAATTCTGAACACTGCATCCCCATCACTTAGACATCTGAAAGAATCATGGGAAGAAGAGTTAGGGGAACTATTTACTGATACAGCCTGGCAGGCCGCAATTTCAAGAATCCACTCTTCTTCAATTTGCATTAGACTTGTCCCCTAATAAACTATCTAAAATGTATCCGG
This sequence comes from Poecilia formosa, assembly GCF_000485575.1. Lineage (NCBI taxonomy): Eukaryota > Metazoa > Chordata > Actinopteri > Cyprinodontiformes > Poeciliidae > Poecilia > Poecilia formosa. Next base: position 349,764 of record NW_006800399.1, on the reverse strand, counting down.
AAGTAGAGTCATAAGAGAAATATTGATTGAAGTGCTCCAACTGCTCTATTTGGGGTTGTCCCTCGACAACACCAATAACGCAGCAGGCCAATGCCATAGCTTTTGCTACACTACTTGCCAGACGCTTAATATTATTTAATTGGAAGAGAGCCGCTCTTCCGTCTCATAAGCAATGGATAGAAGATGTTATGTTTCATCTGAAGCTTGAGCATCTGAAACAATCAACGACTTCATTCAACAATACAACATCACCTGGCAGCCATTTCTTTTGTATTTTGAGACACTCTTCATGAGTATGTAGTCCGTCCTCCCCCCACTTCCTCCCCTCTTCACTAAATATGTGATGTTAGCACATGTTGTCATTTTGTTTTTGTTTAATTGTTATTACATGTCTAAAACAAATAAAAAGATGTATATAATAAGAATGATTAGGTCAAAGGGGTCAGATAGCAACTGTTCACAGTAAAACATGACACTTCCTGTTCTCAGGGGGCGTGGTCTAAGTGATGTCATCACTTGACCATTGGGTATTGTAGTGCATTCGATGATGATCAATCAGTGAAAGTTTGGTGCCTCTGTGCGTTTTTGTGTAAGAGTTATAATAGTTTACAGTTTCATGGCGAATAGGTGAACTTTGACCCCAGGAAACCCCCCTTTAGCAGGCACAAAAACGTAAACCTTTACAAACTTTTAATTTGCCATGCCTTATGAATGATCTGACCGAGTTTGAAGCCGATTGATCGAAATCCCTAGGATGAGTTTGATCAAATGCGAAGGCTGTAAACGGCCCGAAATGGGGTCAAAATCGGAACTTCATTC
>NW_006800399.1:345883-348735 GCF_000485575.1 Poecilia formosa | reverse complement strand
AAAATGGCTGACTTCCTGTCGTACTTGCACTATGACATTAATTGTAAATTCTGAGCGTCTTTGGGAGCTCTACAAGTCTACCAAATTTCATGTCTCTACAATGAAGTATGTTAATAGGAAAGGGTCTTTTGAAAGTTGCTAGGTGGCGCCGTTGAGCCGTTTCTTTTGCAATTTTTTCCGATGACCTTAAAATACATAAATTTTACACGGGCTCTATGCGTCCGCCAAGTTTAGTGAGTTTTTGAATATGATAAAGCCCCCAAAAAGCCAATTAATTTGGCCCAAAAATCATAATAATAAACAGCACGATTTCAATAGGCCTTCGCCAGCGCTTCGCTGCTCGGGCCTAATTACAGATCTATGACAGAATGGATTTTTTTTTTTCCTCCTCTTTCACTTCCTGAGCTGCAGGAAAGTTGCTCCCCCCATAGTGAACAATTTTATTTGTCAGACCTCCCACTCACAGCAAGACAAATAACAATAAACACCTCAAAGTTGTTTCAGTTGAAGTAAATTGACAAATTCACAGCAGATGCCAGGAATAATCCAAATTCAGCACAAATTAGACCACAGACAAAGTTGTGTGAATGGTGTTTTGATGGTATTAATTAAAATCAACTTTTTTGTTTTTTTAGCTTTACATCATGTTAAATGTTATTACATGCCTGGAGTGTTGCCTTGGTTCTTTCAGGAATGTGTGAGAAATCCTTGAATCTCCACAGAGATCCTTCTTGGAGCTTCAGTTTATGGCCAGTCTTCCGCCTCACAGAGAAGCCTTCCCCCGAGACTCCCTCACTCAGCTCCTCCAGACTAGCGTCAGCAGCAAATATCAAACACCTGGTGAAATTACGAGTCTGCTGATTTTATCATGTAAACTACTTCTCAGTCCACTGCTCCTAAGAACAGTTGTAAACATCATAATGAGAAGCATTGCTGTGATGACGTGCTCTGTGCTGAAGGCGGAGTGTCAGAAAGAGTAGGAGTTTCTTGAAGAGACAGCGGTCTAATTTCAAGATGTCCAATTATAACCTAATAACTGAAAGTAGCATAGTTACGTGACTGTGCTGAAAAATGGAACAATGTGCCTGGAAAACACATAATACGGCCCCTTTAAGAAGCTTATATAATGGAAGTTTCTGCACTCTAGTGTCAATTTGGGGTTAATGAGGCATTATTGAATGAAAGTTGAGTTTTCGTAAAGACAAATTAGGTTGATGAGATGCCTAACAGAGATTGTTAGTTGAGAGAAGGACTTTTATAGCCAGATCTCTGATCAGATCTGGCTGATCAGATTAGGCTCAGATCTGGAACCACAGGCTCCAGATCTGAGCCTGTGGTTCCAGATCTCTGAATCTGGAACCACAGATCCAGAATTCTGGTACATAGAATTCTATGTATTAGAATTTGTTTCTAATACTTAAATTCCTGTTTATGCATTAGAAACAGGAATCCTCAAACTTTTAAACTCACTCCAAATAGTAATTACATGGTGATGGACTGATAATTTATGTGTACCTTCAAATGCATTGAAGGTAATTTGAAAGACAAAGCAAGTCAGGTGAGGAAAACACAGTTTAAACACCACTGAAACTCAAGAATATTAAGAGATAGTATGAAGGGTGGAGGGATGACAGGAAGGTGTTGAGAAGAGGAAAAAGTGATCAAGATTAACATGAGAACCGTAATGAAGAGCAGATGGATGGGTGGCGTGAAAATCAGCAGACAAAAAGGAGGCAGGGGAGGGGAGTTAAATGAGAAAGGAAAGATGAATATGGACTGTAAACAAAGCTGATAGGAAGGAGTGAGGAAAACTTGAGCTGACAGGTAAAAGTGGGGAAGGAAGAGAGGAATTTGAAAAAGTTTAAGGGAGTGAGGTTTGAAGAGAGGAAGAGAGGAGCTCTGCAGGGAGTGCTGGGCAAAGAAGAGGGATGGAGCAACGGATGAGGAGAAAGAGGCCGTGATGGAGAGCCATTAATAATTTATGATAGCCTCAGCTTTTCAAAGTAGCACAGCGGTCCCGCTCCCTGCGTTCCCCTGACGTTTAATTTGTCTGAAAATCAGTGAGTGTGGAGCCTGATTATTGTCTCCCGTCTGCTGACGCCTCGGCCTTAATCTCTCCGCCACCGAGGTGAGATCACAAGCTGTTGGATGAACACACACACATGCACAGACACACACGGACCCACCAACGCACGCACAAACGCACACACGCCAAACCTGGAAACCTTGGAGTCAAAGCGATCCTTGTCTGGAAGTCATAACAAGACGACTCCCAACAGCAAATAACCTTTATAAACCTCTCAGGTTGCCTGGATTTGCAATTACAGACTAATCTGTTTCATTCTCCTATTGAAAGCCAAGATGTGGCCAGAAATTTATCCATGTTTTTCTTGGAACAACACCAGTCTACGGAAGAGGCGTCCTTCAAAGGCAGAGAAAAGCTGTGGCCTTCAGCTAGCTGCCTAGCCTCCACCTTGCTGCTATGTTGCTTAGCAACCGTGACACAACATGATTTTTACAATGTTTGTAGGCGAGAATGTAGATGTATAAATCTCAAATTTCTGCTCGGTTCTTCAGTGAATCACCTAATTGCAATATTGCTCCGACGTTTTCGGAGATGTCTGCTCCCTCTGCATTAACTCCCTTCGCCAGCTCCCAGCTGGCTGGGCGGTCCAGGTTGAGTATACCGCAGGAGAACACATGACTGATTTAGGCTTTCCCCAAATTACTGGGAGTTAAATACAGATATTAAGTCAGGTAACATCTAGTTGTAAAATGTTTTGGTTCACTAAAGTATTTAATTTACTCCTGAGCAAATCAGTTTGACTGATTAAAGTTAACTCTTCAAACAT
>NW_006800399.1:323121-344553 GCF_000485575.1 Poecilia formosa | reverse complement strand
TGCAACAGTCTATTACAAAAGGTGAAGAGTAATAGAGAAATCAGGAGTTAAAAAAACAAACTTGGAGTCAATTTTTTTTCTTTGCCGCTCTGTGATTCACATCTTCACGGTTGCTAAGCAACATAACAAAAGGTACAGGCAAGCAGCTAGCTGAAAGCTACAGCTTCTCTCTTCCGGTCGTCGATATTTGTGACCTTTGAAGAACCCAAGGATGCAAATGTAACGCTCTTGTTAAATGCGCAGGTCTGACTGCAAGGTTTAGTGTTAACCAGTTTGTAGAATCAGAAGTAGGTACGGCATGGAGTCATGATTGGGGTGAATAATTGATGCAACTGATGCAAAGAGGTTTGTTTATATAGCTATTTATTGCAGTGGCAATATAGTAATAATAATAATAATAATAATAATAATAATAACAGCAACAACTAAAAAATTAATTGCTCAAAAGAAACAAGAAGGGGATTAAACAAACAAACCAACAAAAAAATAAAAATAATAATAATCAGTGATACTTCAAAACATAATGGAGTCCAAAAGAAGTCCAAGAACAAGGGGAGAAAAGTTCTTTTCCCTTTAATACTTCTTTAGAGTTTGGTTTGTTTCCTGTGTGGAGAGTGTAGTTCCGTTTCCTACCACCAGGTGGTGTGTGGGTAGCTCGCCATCATCAAGTGAGTCAATGAAGGGGGAAAAAAAAACTGACCTAAAAGGCCAGAAAACACACATTAAGTTCATATATTTGTCAAACGGTGTTTTGACTAAAGTCCAAAGGGTTGGAGTCCCAGTTGACGGCGTCTCAACTAAAGTTCTACAGCTTTTTATTTCTCTTTCTCACTGTTTATTATATGCTGTTTTTATTTTCATTATGTAAAGCACTTTGAAATGCCTTGCTACTGAAATGTGCTATACAAATAAAATTTTATTGATTGATTGATATATAAATGTTATATTTATATAAGCGAAATGGGGGGGGGAAGAAAAAGTTAAATACATACTTGCTATGTATTAACTTCATAAAAATGGAAAAGGGGGAAAAAAAGTCCTTTTAAAAGTGCACTTCATAATTCAAGTTCAAAATTGCTCAAATAAAGTAATTAGCAGTCGTTGCAAACAACTAATAATAAATCAAATCAATCAACTGAAAAATGTGATTGATCAAAGTAACTGCAAACAAAATCATGTTGGGTACCAGACTTCATTGCTGCACCAGCATGGAATACAACAACAAACAAAGAAATCATGAAAAATAATCAAATCTAAAGTTGAAGGGGAAGCCTTTAAATATTAAAGGTGTGGTCTTTATGTAATTCGGCTTTAACAGTGTGACTTTTCATTGAGTAAGTAATTAATTAGTGGACTGAACTGATGTGGGCAACTGATTGTCGAGTTGGTAGCTAATGCTAACTGGCGGAGCGTTGCAGAAATAATCCCCTACTATATAAATTATATTTACTCACTCTCGAGTAACGGATTGTCTGAGGAGGTGGATGCAATGTTAACTTGTTCAAATCAGGAAGCTATACCAGCTGTCAATGAATCCCAACCTGGTAAGTATTGGAGCGGATATATTAGCGGCGCTGTTATTGCAGATACAACATCAAGTCAGATGGTATTTAACAACTCACCACCGATCCTCAAGTTTTAGGAATTAAATTGTTCANAACTGATGCAAAGAGGTTTGTTTATATAGCTATTTATTGCAGTGGCAATATAGTAATAATAATAATAATAATAATAATAATAATAACAGCAACAACTAAAAAATTAATTGCTCAAAAGAAACAAGAAGGGGATTAAACAAACAAACCAACAAAAAAATAAAAATAATTATAATCAGTGATATTTCAAAACCTAATGGAGTCCAAAAGAAGTCCAAGAACAAGGGGAGAAAAGTTCTTTTCCCTTTAATACTTCTTTAGAGTTTGGTTTGTTTCCTGTGTGGAAAGTGTTGTTTGGTTTTCCTGTGTGGAGCGTGTAGTTCCGTTTCCTACCACCAGGTGGTGTGTGGGTAGCTCGCCATCATCAAGTGAGTCAATGAAGGGGGGGAAAAAACCTGACCTAAAAGGTCAGAAAACACACATTAAGTTCATATATTTGTCAAACGGCGTTTTGACTAAAGTCCAAAGGGTTGGAGTCCCAGTTGACGGCGTCTCAACTAAAGTTCTACAGCTTTTTATTTCTCTTTCTCACTGTTTATTATATGCTGTTTTTATTTTCATTATGTAAAGCACTTTGAAATGCCTTGCTGCTGAAATGTGCTATACAAATAACATTTTATTGATTGATTGATATATAAATGTTATATTTATATAAGCGAAATGGGGGGGGGGAACAGTTAAATACATACTTGCTATGTATTAACTTCATAAAAATGGAAAAGGGAAAAAAAGTCCTTTTAAAAGTGCACTTCATAATTCAAGTTCAAAATTGCTCAAATAAAGTAATTAGCAGTCGTTGCAAACAACAACTAATAATAAATCAAATCAATCAACTTAAAAATGTGATTGATCAAAGTAACTGCAAACAAAATCATGTTGGGTACCAGACTTCATTGCTGCGCCAGCATGGAATGCAACAACAAAGAAATCATGAAAAATAATCAAATCTAAAGTTGAAGGGGAAGCCTTTAAATATTAAAGGTGTGGTCTTTATGTAATTCGGCTTTAACAGTGTGACTTTTCATTGAGTAAGTAATTAATTAATGGACTGAACTGATGTGGGCAACTGATTGTCGAGTTGGTAGCTAATGCTAACTGGCGGAGCGTTGGCGAAATAATCCCCTACTATATAAATGATATTTACTCACTCTCGAGTAACGGATTGTCTGAGGAGGTGGATGCAATGTTAACTTGTTCAAATCAGGAAGCTACACCAGCTGTCAATGAATCCCAACCTGGTAAGTATTGGAGCGGATATATTAGCGGCGCTGTTATTGCAGATACAACATCAAGTCAGATGGTATTTAACAACTCACCACCGATCCTCAAGTTTTAGGAATTAAATTGTTCATAAAAGAAGTTGAAGTTTCCAAATCGACTCATCACTGAACAACCGACGCCACAACCAACAATGAGCAGCAGCGTAGTGGAAACCCGGAAACACACTTGAGGATCTCGGAGGGACAGCTTAAAGCAGGGGTATCAAACTCAATTTCAACGAGGACCACTTCAGCATGTTGGCCACCCTCAATGGGTCACGTTGACGGTACAAATCAGGAGTGTCCAGGTGCAGTTCTCCAGACTGCAACTTTTAGATGCATCCTTGCTAAAACACACCCAACAAAAGGCTGACTTCCCTCATTAGCAGCAACTCAGTTCTGTAGAGGCTTATAATGAGTCAATGATCCAAGTGTGTTAGAGAAGGAACGCATCTAAAGTTGCAGATGGTAGCTCTGGAAAACTAGAGTTGGGCACGCCTAGCATAAATGTATGAAAATGCATAAATTTAAATAAATTAAACACCTCATATTGTTAAATAACTGATTTTATGTATTGAAGTTTTAAATATTATATTTAAGTTTGCATGGATGTAAAATTACTGCTCAGTTTAAAAATTACAATATTTAAATCAGTGTTTAAAGGTAAGCAACCAAATAATAAAAACTTCATTCACAAAACTTTTTTTTTATTACACAACCAACATGTATTTCACATAACAACAAAACAATTAGGTGACGTTTGCCTGTCTTTGAACGCAAACCTGATCCCTCTTCACCCCGACACAGAGGTCGCGGTAACCGAATATTTTCCGTATTTGACAGGTTATTTTTTTAACAAGAGCTGCAAATCTTGAGGTGTTGATATTACTAATAGAGTTATATAAAAATGAAATTAATTTTTTGCGTTGAGGATCTAATTGCAGGAGAGTATCCAAAAGTGTTTCAGGTGGACGATTAGGAAAGTGCGGAAACACCTTTTTAACATAATCCCTGGCCTGAAAGATCCTTTACAGTTTTGATCACTCAGTCATGCCACCAGTTAAAAACCAAATCAATGACTGAAGGCATAAAGTTGCAATTTTTGACTAAAGGGGTTTGTATCGAGGGTCCTTGCAGGCCAAACTGTTTCCTGAATTGGCTCCAGATTCTTATTGTAGCCCTGACATTGTTCTCTACCAGAGAGAGGGAAAGGGGGAGCTGAGAACAAAGCAGAGAGGACAACGAATAACAGCTAGATCCCCATTCAATCTGCACCCAGGCAGGTGAAGCCTCAGGATCACACCCCCAATATAATAGTTTCTGTACATTAGCTGCCCAGTAGTACTGCCTGAAGTTGGGGAGAGCAAGTCCACCCTCACAAGTTGGGGACTGTAGCACTGATTTGCGAAGTCCGGCAGGTCTTTAAGCCACAAAAATTGGGATATCTTCCTGTCTAATTTCTCAAAAAAGGTCATCGTAATTAGTACAGGAACATGTTGGAAGAGGTATAAAAATTTGGGGAAAATTACCATTTTAACTAGGTTCACCCATCCCAACAGAGATAGTGGTAATAGGGACCACAGGTCAAAATCTTTCCCCATGCTCTCTAGTAACGGTGAGAAGTTCTTATTCATCATGTTAGACATAGAAGCACTAATGAATATCCCCAAATAACGAAACCCTGCTTCCGCCCATTTAAAGGGTGAGATTGAATGTGGAAGGTTCCTTGCCAGAGAGTTCAAAGGAAATAATTGGTTTTTCTGGTAGTTGAGCTTGTAACGAGAGCACTGGAAGAGAAGTATGAGGATCAGAAATGTATAAGAACAAATCATCCGCATAAAGGGACACCAGATCTCAGAATTCCCCTAATACCCTCCTCGGCATGCAACCAGATGGCCAGAGGCTCTATTGCGATGGCAAATAGCAAGGGAGACAGATGGCATCCCTGCCTAGTGCCCCTCCCAAGAGGAAAGAGTGAAGACACCATGTCATTTGTTTTAATTGAGGCCACCGGTGATGAGTACAACAGCTTAACCCAAAGGATAAAATCGTTATCAAAACCAAATCTTTCCATTACTTCATATAAAAAAAAACCCATTCGACCTGATCAAATGCCTTCTCGGCGTCAAGAGATACAATTATTTCAGGTGATGAGGTAGTTGGCGTATGGATAATATTTAAAAGACATCTGGTGTTATGGGATGACTGTCGCCCAGTCATAAAGCCTGTCTGATCTAATGAAATAATGAGGGGAAGTACTCACTGGAGACGTGTTGCAAGAATTTTAGATAAGATCTTTAAATCTACATTGAGGAGGGAAATAGGTCTATAGCTACTACAAAAGGAGGGGTCTTTATCATTCTTAAGAATCAGCGATATAGTAGCTTCTGAAAAGGTGCTAGGGAGGCGTCCGCTAGAGAAGGCCTCATTATATACATCTGTCAATACTGGCACCAGAAGATCCACATTGGCCTTATAGTATTCTGAAGAGAAACCATCAGGCCCAGGGGATTTGCCCGAACTTAAGGACTTGATAGATTCCTGCACCNCTGATACGTCATTGTGCTGCTAAACACATAACGCTAAGTGGAGTGGTGTACCGCTCCAAGATGGCCGCCCTAAATCTCGTCAGTGACAATAGGCGAGAGCGGTCCATGAGGCGTCTATGCTTATATTATGTCTATGGTCACCCCTCCCAGACCAAAAAACACACATCCGTTTTTGCCCTGAACCCCCCCTATCTGCGTTAAATGGTTCGTTCCTGCTTGGAGCGCTTAACAGTGACGTATGCAGCTACAGTCAGTAGAGCTGCAGCTGAATACAGCGGCGACTGTGGCAGTTACTATGCTGCTAAGAAAAGTTATAAAATCAGGTTTTCAAAAACAAAATAGAGAGACGGAGAGAGAGAAAGGCAAGAGTGTTCATTTATAACCCAGTTTTGGTCCAAGAGAGGTGGGTAGTGTTAATTTAAATCAGAAGAAGAATACTTAAAATCTTTTGGCTCGTTTTATTCTCCTGCCCTGATTCCTTGATGTCGTCATTGTATCAGCTGAATCATAAAGACAAAGAAACGTTTTCCCAAGTCCAAACGTAACATTTATTAGACAAACAACTAATGAAACTGACAAAACTCAATAAAATCACAAACCAGCATCCAATTCAAAATATTTATCTCACTCCACAGACATCAACACACCAAGACAAAACTTACGGGGAACCATTTCACCGACGCACCGTTCCCCGGAGACAGCATCACGGGTAACCCCGGAGCGATCTGAAGTTAAGGTTCCTGGTCCTATACTTTTAAAGGGACGGCGTATTTCCCTTCTCTGCTGTATTCGAATTTAGGGGACTGTCCTTAGCTAAGTTCTTTAAATCTAGTTGACTTTGTTCCAGTAAAAACCTGTTTTTAAGATCAAAGAAGTGTTATTTTCTTTTGAATGAAGACAGATGTTTTTTAAGGCCCTGTCCCGAGAGGAAGTTCTACTCTGTTGGCAAGACCAGATTGTTTTACACCAGCTGTTGAATCTTATCAAAGTGGTCAAAAAGGTTAAACTCAAACACAGAGCCACGAGCCCCTGTGAATAGCTGTGTTCTAAATTATAGAGAACTACAAGCTAAGTTATTTTAATTCAACTTAGTGTAATATGTTTCAATAGAAATATCCTATACAAGAGATTACGCTGATTAAACCATGGATATAATTTGGAGTGGATTTTCTTATTTAAAACACTATTAATTGTATCTAATATTGAACATATGGTTAAATTTTTACAACTAGCTTATTTTAAATTTATTTTCTTAACAGTAGACTGTGTGAGATTATCAACCATTTAGCATAATTAGCTTAGCTACAGACTACTGTTTGCCTCCATTTCACTAGCATTTAATGAATTAAGGGAAAAAAAATATAAAAAATTGCATACTGGATGTGGACTGTTGGATGTTAAATTCATGAGCAGTAAATATTGTGCTAATTATCAGTATTGAACCAAAGAAAGCAAGGCAGTTGCAAGCCTGTAAAATTGTGATGCTTTTTATGGGTGAAATAGACTTGTAACAGCAGCTGCGTGGGGGTTGGGAGGCTCAAGATTTCTGGCAGCGCCCCTGTTTGTTTGTATTTCCTTTTAATTAATGTAAAGCACTTTGAATTGTCTTGTTGCTGAAAATGTGTTATATAAATAAAATTACCTTACCTTACCTTTATGATGGCTCATTAGAGGCCTAAGAAGAACATTGACATGCTGAAAAGGTTGTTACTACCACCAGGGAGAGAACTAAAACATGCAGGATGCCAGGCCTCCAGGACCCACTTTGGGGACCACTGCTCTAAAATAACCTATTACAATATTTGCTTTAGAAGAAACAAAAGTCTGTTATACTTCACGTTCAGAAACATCAGGGAGNTATGCTAGTTTTAAAACTTAACATGTCTTGATTGAAATAGCCTAATTATAGTTTTCAGATTAATAACTTAGTCTGCCCTATTGACCTTTATGTTACCTGTAGTTACAGCAGATGGTTTGCTAGGGTCTTTTGAACTGCCCTTTGTCTGTGTGGGAAAACAATCAGGAGAAGTTCCAGCTTTCACACTGATCTGTGAAAAGCCATAAAACAGCAGTTCAGGAGAAGCTCTGCTCTCACTTTGTTTAGACAAAGGGGACAAATGGCCTTTGATTTTGCAAATTCCAGGGAGTTTCTAACTTTTAAAGAGGGTCCGAGACAGCTTCTGTTTGGATGAGCAAAGGTACACCTTATTTGAATATATTAAAGAGAAGAATACGCCTTTACTATAAAACTTTGTACACAGGAGTAACAAATCAGATGTTGCTCTTTGCAATTTCTCCAAAGACGTCTTTGCTTTCTGTTTGTCGTTTCCATCTTTTGTCTTTTTCCCTCTCTCAGGTAAATTCATGTGTTTGTGCTCTGAGTTTTCTGATGTTTTGTGATGTGCTTTTCTGGTGATAGTACGCATCTGTCTTGAATAAATGCTGATTATTGTGACGCTGTTATCTCTGTGTGATCCTAGTCTTTGCGCACAGCATTTTCTGAATCTGGGCATAAGAGAGGATATACTGAGTCAAAACGTTTTAAAAAGGGTTAATATGTTTTAGAATTTTTTCCCTCTCTTAATACTAGCTCGGCTTGAATAATGGCAGATAAACGGTTTCTTGTAATAAGTTGTTTCTCCCCCATTAGCACATTTAGCAGTGAGTGAATGAGGCTAATTGACAGCACTAAGAGCGTCCTACTAGTTCTGATTGGTTGTTTTGGTCAGAACGGTGCATTACTTTAACCAGTAATAGTAATTCAGGAAGGAGATGGAGGAGATTGATTGTTTTCACAGGTTATCTGTCTCATAACAAACTGCTACGACATCGTGACAGCTTTAACAAATATGGAGAAAACATATTTTTTATTAAAGTTATGTAATGCAGCTTGAATAAAATGCAACTACATAGCATTTTTGAGAAGTTTGGATTGTTTTATGTGTAGTTGCACGTTGCTTTTGACTGTTGCTCATGTGGAGAGATATTTCAGTATCTAAAACTAATAGAAAAAATTTAAGCAACCTACTTGCATAATCGATGTTAAATTCATGAGCAGTAAATATTGTGCTAATTATCAGTATTGAACCAAAGAAAGCAAGGCGGTTGCAAGCCTTTAAAATTGTGACGCTTTTTATGGGTGAAATAGACTCAAAACATTGTAGCAGCAGCTGCGTGGGGGTTGGGGGGCTCAAGATTTCTGTCAGCGCCCCTGTTTGTTTGTATTTCCTTTTAATTAATGTAAAGCACTTTGAATTGCCTTGTTGCTGAAAATGTGTTATATAAATAAAATTACCTTACCTTACCTTTATGATGGCTCATTAGAGGCCTAAGAAGAACATTGGCATGCTGAAAAGGTTGTTACTACCACCAGAGAGAGAACTAAAACATGCAGGATGCCGGCCCTCCAGGACCGACTTTGGGGACCACTGCTCTAAAATAACCTATTACAATATTTGCTTTAGAAGAAACAAAAGTCTGTTATACTTCACGTTCAGAAACATCAGGGAGNATTATCTATCCTTGGAAAGCTGATATCATTAAGTATATCATGTGCTGAAGGGGGGGCTAGGGAGGTATACAGTTCTGAATAGAATGACAGAAATCTATCATTTATCTTTCTGGGATCAGAAAGAATCTCCCCTGTGGCGGATCTGATGAATGGAATTAATTTGGAGGTAGCCTGAGCTCGCGCTTGGAAAGCTAAAAGCTTCCCGGCTTTGTCGCCAGATTCAAAAAAGTGGTGCTTTGTCTTGGTTAGTTGAAGTAGAGCATTTGTAGATGTAATCAAATTGAAATCAGTTTGGAGTTTTACACGCTCATTATAAAGGTCAGGATCCAGGTTGGCTGCATATCTAGAATCCACATCTTTAATCTGGTTCAGCAAGTCATTGGTGTAACGTGACCTCTTCTTTGTCAAATTAGAGGTAAAACTAATAAGCTGACCTCTTATATACGCTTTTGAAGCTTCCCAGAGGGTGCTTCTCGATATACCAGGTAGATCATTAAGATCAAAGATCAAAGAAGGAAAACTCCTTAAGTGCTGGGTTCCCATGTCTCCGAGGATCCACCAATCCCAACTCAGTTTTAAAAACATTAAGACTTTTAGCAGCATTAGGTAATGAGATTGTTTTTTTGTTTTTTTTGAGGATCTGTCCAAAAGGGCATCCTGGATCATATTAAAGTCTCCCCCTAAAATTAAATAGTTTTCAATATCGGGCATAGATGAAAAAAGTCTAGACACAAAGGAATCATCATCCCAATTTGGACCATAGACACAAGCTAGTATCACCGGACAGCTTTGCAATTTGTCCAACACAATTATGAAACAGCCCTCTGTGTCTGCTACTGTTTCGTGTTGTTCAAACATAACATTATTCCGTATAAGTATGGCTGTTCCTCTAGCCTTGGCATTGAATCTAGAGTGAAATACATGGCCAATCCAACTTCTTTTGAGACGCATAATTTCTCTATTATGAAGGTGTTTCTTGTAAGAATATGTCTCCTTTAAGTTGCTGCAAATGAGACATAACTTTAGCAATCTTAGTAGCATCCTCCAAACAACTCTCAAATTATTCCCTGTGCTAGTCATACCTTACTATCCCTGAAGAGATATGTACATTGCAGTATGACAATCCGACTTTGGCTGAGAGGAGACTGGTACCTGGTATATAGTTGGCCAACAACTGTAGAGAGAGAAGACGAAAGAAAGAGAAAAAAAAACTACACACATTCACATCCATGCCACAACCAAAAACATACACATCTGGACCCCTTTAAAGAAAAAAAAAATTGTACGTGTCCATCGCAGTAGGGCATCTTCTATCCCCTGCGAGGCTTCCTTCATTTTAGACTAACATTTTCCTCCTCCCAAAACCAAAGTGGTCACTTGACGGAAGGCAACCAGCTCAATCCAGTCAACTACAAGTTCCACCAATGTAACTAAAGAAGAACTTCTAAGAAGAAGAAAAAAAACCTCCATAACTTTGTTAAATCAACATAATAGCCTAATACACCTCAAGATAGATATGCTGGCTCTGAATGAGTAGTAGAATATTATCATGGTCATCTAGTCCAGTCTGTATGAAAATGATCAAGTCCCAGGCTAATTTTAATTGTACAAGCTAATCGGAATAATAAAGAAATCCATGAGAGGGCTTCGCATTAAACAAGCTATAAAGAACCATCTGAGTTCTGGAAGTGGCCCGATTAATACCACAAATAAACCGCTTGGATCCAACTAACAATTACTCCACTGGGGGGCTAGGGCTGGGTGGACAAAGAGAGTCGATATAACTCTTGGCGTCCTCAGGAGAAGCCAGGAACCTTTGACTCCCATTCTCAGTCATGATGAATAGTTTGGCAGGGTAGCGCAATGCAGGCTTGAGTCCCCGATCATATAGTTCTTTCATGATCCCGCGGTAAGCAGAGCGCTGCTGTAAAACCTCCGGACAGTAATCTTCAAAAATGTGAAACGGGGAACCCTTGTACTTCAGTTTACCTCGTAACTCTCTGGCTTTGCGTGTAACGAGCTCTCTGATCTGATAGTTGTGGAAACACACAATAACGGCTCTGGGCTTCCCACCGGGCCCCGGTTTTGCCGTTAGTATCNCCACAGGTTGTCATTAAAATGTATTTTGTGCTTTAAACTTTGCAATGACATGTTGAGAATGATGGATTACTTTATAAATGGAGTAAATCATGAAGGAACATGGCCGTAGTGAAAAAGCCATTACAATGTAGATGATTTTCTTTTATACAGAAACAACAGATTGCTCGCCTCTGCCCATTTTATCCAACATCCTGTTTCTGAATCACTCATTTCACTGTAATTTATTTAACAATTTACCCTTGCTCTAAAAAAATGTGAGCATGTTTTCTTTAATCACACAAAACCAAGATGACTCACACAACAACTGGTTGGGAAATATTAAGTATTTTAAAAGTTGCTACAACCTTGTCATTGAGTTTTCTTATTGTAAAAGTATGACATTTGGTACACTCATAGAACTTACCAAGATCAACACAAACTCTTGCATCCATGTTCTATGGCAAGCAACAGACAGGAAGTCAGCCATTTTGGATTGAATTAGCAATTTTTGCAAATTGAAATAAAATTTTTGAAAATTCAATCAGTTTTGATTGAAATCTCTAGGTTTTGATCGACCATCTTGTAATTTAATGAGTTTGCTCATAAGTATGTGTAGTTATTAAAATCCTGAGTTTTTATGCATCTCTTCTATGGGGTGTGGCCAGAAGTCAAATTTTGATAAGAATAATGAAATTGTATAAACTCCTACAAAACCTTCTTTTATCTGGTCAATAGTGAAATACTGGCATCACCTAAGTCCTGCCTCCTGGGAACAGGAAGACGGTGTTTTACTTTGGAAGGTCCATGTCTGACATTCTTGTCTTAATCAATAAAAATTAAACTCTGACAGAAAACAAGATGGTGGTTTTGATCTCCAGTACTGAGACTTTTGGCCAGGCTGTGGCAAAATCAGATGTCTAACCATATGTCTGGGTCTAATTTACACATATTTGATCTGCAGTAAATTGAATGTGATATTAATCCAGCCCCATACAATGCAAATATATCCAGACTTGCACACAGTGCTGCCTAGTGGTGAAATGCTGAATTGGGCAGCATTGCTCAATGAATGGATTTTTCATTAATAAGCATGGATCCATTATAATATAATGCTGATTTGTTGTCTTCTAAAAACTAATTGTATAATAAATGTTGTACTTTGTTAGGTAACAAGCTAACAAAGTGTGAGACATGTCAGTAAATTTCCCCACTGCGGGATTAATAAAGGAATATCTTATCTTATCTTATCTTCTGTATGTCATTCTAGATGTCTTTGTTCATCACCTTATTTCCCTCTATGAAGGTTTATTCTCTGTTGGGCTTACTGTGTATTGCTTAATGTGTAAATTATGTAAACTGAATTATGCTAAGCTTAGCATACAGCTTAGCATAAGTAGCTGTATGCTAAGCTACTTGTACTTAGCATACAGGGTTGGTTTTAGTAGAACTTACACGTTAGTAACTGGAACACAAGCTATAACTTCAAGAAAATAACCTTGAAGTTACATAATCAATCAATCAATCAATCAATCAATCAATCAATCAATCAATCAATTAAATTTTATTTGCATAGCACATTTCAGCAGCAAGGCATTTCAAGGTGCTTTACATAATTAAAAAACAAAATAAAAATAGTATGTGACATAGAATAAACAGTAAGAAAGAGAAAAAGATTTTGGAAAAAAAAAAAGATTTTAAAAAAAAGAACATACTTTTGTTACGGAATTTAAGCGCCTGTCGTCGCCGGACTCCGCCGTCCGTTTAACACGGGTATTATCCAGGTATTATCCAGGCCCCGTTGCCTGACAGGACAAGGTCTCCAACCTTGCAGCACCAGGCTCCGTCCACCTGTCACGAGAATTTTTGCGCTAGGACTTCGCCGTCCTACACGGATTTTTGTGCATTATTTTTACCTGTTAGAGTCTAGAATTTACATAAAAACAATCCACAGGTCCTTGGTAAGTTTTTAACAGTAGTACCAAAAGTGCTCCTAATCTGGTCAGCTACTTGCACCTCAGTCACTGGTGTGGTCCTAATGTGAAGCATTAAGTTCTCCCACAGTTAGAAAATACANGATCCAGCTCTGGAGTCCTTTTCAATCTATCTTCCCGGAAGACCTCCAGAAGTAGTTGAGAGAAAAATGTTGTCGGATGTGATCCTTCTATGCCTTCAGGAAGTCCCACCAACCTGGCGTTGTTGCGGCGGCTTCTACTTTCCAAGTCAGTTAGCTTAGCTTTCAGTCTGTTGTTCTCTCCGGTCACCGTAGCTAGTGTTAAGAAAATAAATTTAAAATATGCTAGTTTTAAAACTTAACATGTCTTGATTGAAATAGCCTAATTATAGTTTTCAGATTAATAACTTAGTCTGCCCTATTGACCGTTATGTTACCTGTAGTTACAGCAGATTGTTTGCTAAGATCTTTTGAACTGCCTTTTGTCTGTGTGGGAAAACAATCAGGAGAAGTTCCAGCTTTCACACTGATCTGTGAAAAGCCATAAAACAGCAGGAGTGCAGGAGAAGCTCTGCTCTCACTTTGCTTAGACAAAGGGGACAAATGGCCTTTGATTTTGCAAATTCCAGGGAGTATCTAACCTTTAAAGAGGGTCCGAGACAGCTTCTGTTTGGATGAACAAAGGTACGCCTTATTTGAATATATTAAAGAGAAGAATACATCTTTACTATAAAACTTTGTACACAGGAGTAACAAATCAGATTTTGCTCTTTGCAATTTCTCCAAAGACGTCTTTGCTTTCTGTTTGTCGTTTCCATCTTTTGTCTTTTTCCCTCTCTCAGGTAAATTCATGTGTTTGTGCTCTGAGTTTTCTGATGTTTTGTGATGTGCTTTTCTGGTGATAGTATGCATCTGTCTTGAATAAATGCTGATTATTGTGACACTGTTATCTCTGTGTGATCTCAGTCTTTGCGCACAGCATTTTCTGAATCCGGGCATAAGAGAGGATATAATGAGTCCAAACGTTTTAAAAAGGGTTAATAACTTTTAGAATTTTTTCCCTCTCTTAATACTAGCTTGGCTTGAATTGCCTGTATGTCATTGCTCATGGTAGTGGCCACATTCTCCAGTGATGAGATACACTGGTGGTGGGTAGAAATAGACTCAAAGAGCTCCAGTTTTGTTTCAAGCTTAGTAAACGCTGCATTGAACTCCGCTGATAGGGATTGTCTGTGGTCAGCTAGCGTAGCCGTTAGCACAGCCATGACGTTCCCCTCGTCTTTTTTCTGCTCTTCTTTTCTTGTTCTGCTGGTCATCATCTGACTTACTGGTCAGCGTTCCAGTGCAACAATATTGTTACAAATAGCTTAACAAGCACAAAGTGAAAATTAGTAAAGTAGTAACGTTAGAGGTGGGAGCTTCAGAAAAAGCGTCTACTCCATCGTGCAGTCCAACCGGAAGTATATTTAATTATTTATAGTTTGTTCATAGACATAAAATTAAAAAAAATCGGGGTCCTGTCAAATACAAAATTAATCATATTGTATTTTCAAAAACTGTTTTTAGCAGTAAAAATTTAATGTCACCCCCATAGACATAATATAAGCATAGACGCCTCATGGACCGCTCCGGCGCAGGAAATACGGCGGCCATCTTGGAGCGGTATTCTCTCCTACTTTGCTCAATCAAAACAGCAGAAGATGCCTCAGCACTGAGGGATATTGTTGTTCNCCAAAAGTGCTCCTAATCTGGTCAGCTACTTGCACCTCAGTCACTGGTGTGGTCCTAATGTGAAGCATTAAGTTCTCCCACAGTTAGAAAATACAGAAAGCTTCTCACATATGCCTGGATGTGGTTGTTCACATGTCAGCCCTCTGATGAACTGAGATTGAATTCCTGTTTAAACCATACACACTGAAAGCACAGAAAACATAAATTTTGCACAATGTCCCACAGCTGACTATCAAAGCACTGTGCTGACCCTGTGCATTTGGTGCACAGCCACAAAGTCTGTATGAATGCAGACGGAGAGGCGATACTCTGTGATCGATGGGTTTCAGTCAGTTCAGCTCAAAGCTCCGTCCTAACAAAGGTAATCATTCATCCTCTGTGAATTCACTGAAACGTCTCACTGACACACACAAACGTGCAGCAGTCAATTCTATCTCCCACAATGACACCATCATAGATGGAGTGATTAAATGATTTTCTCCTCTACTGCTTTTCAATTCACATCAGGAGGAATATTGTCCTCTACTGTTTTTTAAAACGGCTGCAGGTAAATCAAGCCATATTGGGTGCACTGAAAGCGAGCCCTTTGCCTCTGTATCAGTGTGATCTAGAGTGCGCCATATGTGTCATTACGTATCTCGACCTTTTAAAGTGGAGAGCATTTTTTTATAATAGTGCAGGTGCAATGGGATTTTTATGTGAAGCCTAAATGGCAGTAATTTTCCAGGAACCTTCTGCTATTGATTTTAGAGCGGTCATACTGCCTTTGCCAAATGTAAGCCGCAGACACAAATGCAATGCAAAGTCTTAATGAATGATGGATATGAGGAAAGAAATCAAGTTGGCCACTGACGGCACTTGTTTTCTTGCTTTTTTTCAAAGTTTGCCGAGACACAGAATCAGTACAACTTTGTCAGCAACAACATATACCTTGAACAAAAAAAGACACACATACACCAACTGTGGGAAAGCAGCAGAGGAAATCCACTCACAATGCCAGCATAATGACATCAGGGAGTTAAATCGGTTTAGAAAGCTGCAGTCAGGTAGCTTAAAACACACACACACACACACACACACACACACACACACACACACAAACAAATCTGTAATTCCAATCAATGGCACAAGCCCAAAACATTCTCTCTCCGGTTTTTCTTTTTTTCTCCTCTTCCCACTTTGCACAGCATTGATGTCCTGACAGCTGTTTCTTAAGAGTACCAAGCAATTTGTCCGTGTTGGCTCAGTTTAAGCCTGGTAATTGGCCCTGAATTTTTAGAAATGCAGCTCGCCAAGGCGTTCCTGTCTGGTTGACTCTTAGTGCTGGTGAGCAACTATTCATGTGATTAGAGTGGTGCAAATGTACCAGAAAAAAGTTTCAAAAAATTTACAAAATCTTGATAGACTTACACTTAAATATAATCTTTTCACTACAATACTTAAAGTCAAAGTACATATTTGCATACACTGTATGCAAGACGAACTTTATACTTACTTTTTGGCAGTAAATAAAAAATAAACCATTACATTTTTATGCAGTTAGGATTTTCAAATTTGAATATATTCACTAAGTTCAGAGATAAAGCAAGACAACATTTTTGTTTGTCTTTCTGTAGAATCAGAAGTATACAATAAGATAGCGCTGCTTTATAAAAAATAAAACCATAAAAAATTGCAATGCCAAAGTCATTATGTAATTTCTTTGTAGTTTTCTGTGGTAGTAACATCTCATGGTTGACGGCGTCAGAAGCTTTCCAAAATTCAAAAACAACAGAACTATCTGTAACAGCATCTGGGATGTTTTCTGAAACTAAATTGCTTAGATAAATGGACAATTGTTCAATTGATTAATAATTTGTTAAAAATGTTGATTTGGTTATTACTGCCAAAACACAAAGCATGTTGGTATAGTTTCTACTGCAAATATTTTACACTTGATATAATACAAAACTAACTTACACACAGCTTTTCAACAAGATACAGGAGCTTGATTTAAATCAGTGCCTTGTTGTTGATTTTTTTTAAATTACTGGTTCCACTGGCAGATTATTTTCATTACAACAAGGTATTTGTCCAATGGTGAAATAATCCATTGGACATTGTGGATATCTTTTTTTATCAATACTAAGGAATTATTGACTTAAAACAACCGTCTATATCAGGGGTCTCAAACTCAATTTACCCGGGGGCCACTGGAAGCAGAGTCAGGGTGAAGCTGGGCCGCATAAATTATTCCACAAAAAACATTTAAAAAATATCCTCAAATGTCATCAACATTTAATTATTTCTTCAATACATGAACTGTATGGAGGATCAAAACCGACATAATAAGAAATAAAAGCATAAATATATGTTTTAATAAGACATAAAACTTCCTGTGCTTCCTCCCACAGTCCAAAAACATGACTGTCAGGTTAACTGGTCTCTCCAAATTGCCCCTAGGTGCGAGTGTGTGTGTGTGTGTGTGTGTGTGTGCATAGTTGTCTGTCTCTGTGTTGCCCTGCGACAGACTGGCGATCTGTCTAGGGTGAACCCCATCTCTCACCCGGAACATTAGCTGGAGATAGGCACCAGTAACCCTCCTGACCCCACAAGGTATAAGGGGGTTAGAAAATGGATGGATGGATAAGAAAGAAAAGCATTCATATATATTTAGTTTTTCCTTTTCCTTACACGAGTTTCCGTCAAGTAATGTATTTTCTTTTTCATTTCCCCTAAACATGCATTTTTGTCAAGAAAAATAGATATTTTGCTTTGTCTTTTTTTGCTTCTCCCTTTTCTGCTTGCTGTTTTTCTGCTGCATCATTATGTTAATGAGGAGAGCCGCCTTCTATGTGTTCTATTGGCCAATAGAGCTTTGGAACCAACGTCACTGCGTCAGACGTTGTGGGGCGTTTAGGCACAGTCACTCGGTGCCATCTATGCAGGCCACAGACCAAAACAAATTTATCCCGGTGATTTTATTGTACTAACTGCAGTGAAGTTAGTTTCAAGTTGGATATTCCAATATCCGCCGAGCAAGCGGTGTTTAGCTCAAGGTTGATCCGATTTATGAACGCTAATTTTGGCTAGCCATTCTCTAGCTCCCTCCTCAGTGCTCGGAGGTTCACTTCACTGCAGTTGGTCTCTGTTGTGACGCTTCTACTTGTCACAACAGTGCGGCGGATGACGAGCAGCCTGGAAGCAGTCACCTTTCTCTGCGTTTGATCGTGGTATTGTTAATGGTAGAAAGGGTACTGCAATGGTGACTGCAAAAAAAAGGCAATTGGTACCGGACTGTTCCATCATCCGCCACACTATTGTTACAAGTGTAGTGTGCATGAAGTCAGTGTAGCTTAGCCTAGCACCGAATGTCAGCCATGACGATGAACGACGGGCCGGACTTCCTTCAGAGGTCGGCTCACCCTGTGGGCCGCATTAATATTATACTTTCATATCATGGTTGTTAGGATCTGGGGAAGGCTGGTTGGGGAGTCTCTAGTTTCTCCACCAGGGGGCATCCTGGGACCTTCTGGAGGGCGTGGACCTGGAGCTGCACACCTGCTGCCACTTACCATTGTTTGGAGGGGTTTATCAGGACGGAGCCGCCGACACTCCAGTGCCAGAGTGCTAGCCTGTGATGGTTGTCATTCCGTGAAGCCCTGAGTTCTTCAAACTTCTACGAACCTGGGCAGATTACCAAAGATCCTTGAGACCCCGCGGAGTCTCAGTCCTGTCGGTGGCAGATCCCTGGTCAAGCGGATTTCTTCCAGCTCCATATCTGAGATCACCCTCCACTCACCTGTCCGCCCTCTAGAGAAGCTCACGCCCTCGTTCCAGCCTGCAGCTCCGGATCCTAGCAGTACACCTCTCTGTGCTCAGACAAGCTCATCAGCAAGTAGGTCTCTGGCTGGACCCACGATCTCTGAACCCCTCTTACCTGTCTTATCTCCACCCAGAGATCCAGAACCACGAAGACGAGCACCAGTTCCGGACCTTCTTGTACATACCTGTTAGAACTGTGTTTAATAAATCACCATAACCTTTACCAGTTTCCAGAGTGTGTTCTGCGCATGTGGGTTTGACAAATTAACCTCAACATGACAATGGTGGGGGACACAAGACATCATCCTGCGGGCCGGAATTGATCCGCAGGAAAGAGACCTCTGGTCTATATCTTACTGAAAACTTACTTGTGAGTTAGTTTTGTTTTATTTCAAGTGCTAAGATATTTGCAGACCAAAATACTTTATAAGAAATTGTGTTTTTGCAGTGAGATATCAGTTCTGTTAGGAGGAATAGTCAAAAATTACAGCAAATTATTGTGAGAAGCTTTGAAAAGATACCAAGAACATTCAAGTCAAACTGTTGAAAAGGCAACCTGAATACTTTAGGTAATTCTTAAACAAGAACATTTGTGTTAATGTCAAAGTGTGAGCAAACATAAATATCTGGCATCAGCTGTATGAGAAATAGATCTACTCAAGATGGGAATCAGAAAAGAAAGAAAAACTCTCTTACAGAAAATAGAGCCAAGCCCAACTTAGAAACAGATTGTCAGCTTTAATTCTCTGCTGAGGGATAAAGAGATTGCTACCCTCTATTTCAAACCCTTCCCTGATGAGCTGGTTTGGTCGGTTCTGCTTAGTAATGTCACAGCCACAATTACTGGCAATCCACTTAACTGGTGACAGCTTCCCTAAACATGATAAATTACATTGGGGGAGCAGAAATAACATTCTAAACTTTTGTTTGATGAATTTAGTTTCAGTTTGGCTTTACAGCAAAGTAAAGTAATGACCAAAGTCCCAATGCCTTCAGAGGTTTTATTGTTCGGATATTTATTTAGAGATATGTTAGTGGGGAAAAGAGTGAGTTAAAAACTGAGAGATTTTGAACTGTGTTTACACTGATCTAGAGTTTTCTTTGGTAAAGAGCTGCACATAAGAGCAAGTTTTAAGTAGAAATTAAAATGTTAAAACACTGTGCAAGCATATAGCTTATAACTAATACTGTGCACAAACATGTGAAAATGTGAGTTTTCAAAAAGAGTTTCTAAAGACGTAAACTTTTTGTTTTCACCTGAGCAGAGCTTTGACTGCAGACATTAAGCAACATTCTAACTGGACTAAACCAACAGTCAAATTCAATAAACAAGAATATTATTGAAAAGTTGATTTCAGTAACTCAATTTACCATTACATAGACTAATTACACACAGATGGTTTTAAAATCTTTGTTTCTGTTAATTATGATTTTTCTAATGAAAACTTGCCTTTTAAGATTGTAATATTACATTAGATTAAGAAAAACATTTCATGACAGAAATGTGGACTTAAAGAAAAGTATGTTGTATTTGGTTTAAATATATATATTGTCAATGTATATGCTGCATCCTGGGTTCATAAAGCCAGCTTATCCCATTTTTTAAACGACCCTACTCAATTGCACATTTCATTCAAACAGTATGTTATTTTAATCAATGTACAGCATTCTTTCTTTTTTTTTTTACTTACATCAGCCTTTACTGTAAACTCTGATGTTCCTTCTCTGTTTATGTACATACCTTAGTTTGAATATGGATCCTTCTGTGTACCATTAACTTTCTGCTGGAACACCAACATTTTCACACTGGTGGACAATAATGATGTTGTGACTTTTTTACACTTATATGTTGTTCAGTATATTTTGCATAAGTGACTGATTTAGAGTTATATGTTAAGCATAATTTACATGATGATTATTATTAATTGAATTGAACATGAATGATTGTATATAATTACAAAGGTGAAGTGAAACATATTTAAGTGAGACATGATTTATTTGAATAGAGGAAGTCTTTTAATTTGAAGTATGCCAGGATCTGGTTCTGTTTCCTCACTGTCTTGCTTTTGTTGATTTTTGGTTGCTAGGTTACGAAAAGTTGTTGATATCAGCTGTTGTCATTTTCTGTTCAATAAAAACTGAACAGAAAAGTTCAGTAAAAGACATACGAGCCTCCGTCTTGTTTGAAGAAGCTTTCACTCCGTAACAAATGGATTATTCTGTTCTATTCTATTCTATTTTATTCTGTTCTGCCATTCGAATGACAGCAGTTTTGCTTACATTTGGTGTTGAATGAAGTGTTTGTTGTTGTCATGTTTCTGGCCCGTCTGCCTGCTTTGTTTTTCTCCTCAGCTCTCACCTCTCCCATCAAGCTCATCTGGTTCACCTTCATGCTGCTGCGCTGGAGCTCAATCAGGCTCATGTCTTCCACCTGTTCACCAGCAGTTATAGTCAACTCTCAGGCAGGCAGACGATGCCAGATTTTTGAAAACCTTGGTGTGAGTAGATATCCAGCATTTCTTCCTGACCTGACCACGATCTCGAACATGTTTTTGTCCCTTGGATTTTCCTGCCCTGTCTAGCCCACGTCGGATTCTTCACTGGCTTCTGTTTTCTGGACTCGACCTTGCTTCTGCCTTTTGACCTCTGCCTCCTGCCTTGCCCCTGGATTTGACTGCCTGACATTGCCTGTACTTGTTGGACCCTTTTCTGTGCCCTGACCACTGCTCTTCGCCTGCCCCTCAGATAAGCCTTGCCTTGTCCTGCCACCCTGATCCTGCCTCAACCCCTTGACCTCTTAGTTCTGTTTCTTCCTGGATGTGTCACCTGTTGCTAACCACTGTGCTGCCTGGACTCCTCATCCTCCACAACACTTTAGGAAGGTTAGTGGTTT
>NW_006800399.1:316003-320676 GCF_000485575.1 Poecilia formosa | reverse complement strand
CTTTTGGTTTACGTCAGGACTCAATCTTTTGAGGTGCTGAATGCAGACGAACAAAATTAGGTTTGTGGAGATAACCTTTGCTTCAACTTTCTACAAGATTTTAAGTTTCTTCCTGAGGAATCTGAGTAGGGAGAAAGCGGGAGAGATTCCAGATTTCACACCTATCTGTGAAGTACCTTTCTCTGTTTTTCTTTGCCCAGATGGCCTTAAAACAGGAGTTCAGGAGAAACTCTGCTCTCACTTTGCTTAAACAAAGGGGACAAAATGGCCTTTGATCTTGGAAGTAAATTGTAAGGAGGTTCTAACTTTTAAGAAGGTCCAAGACAGCTTCCAGTTGGTCAAGCAGAGGTATGCCTTATTTGAATATATTAAAGAGGAAAAACGCGCCTTTACTATAAAAGTTTGTACACAGGAATAACAAATCAGATTGCTGCCTTATTTTGCTTTTTTGCATCAGCACTCTCCAAAGACGTGTCTTTGCCTTCTTTTTCTCTATCCTCTTTGTCTCGGGTAAATGAATGTATGTCTCTGTTATTCTGCAGTTTCTGTTGTAATTTTATGCGTTGTCTTCTATTGGATTAAACTGTAATTCTGTGACGTCTGCACTCATTGTTGTTTTCTGTGTGGCTACACGCGGCCTGCCGGGAGAACCTGGGATTGAAGAAAATCGAGCCAAAGAGTTTCTTTCTTAAGAAATATTATAACCTAAAATCTTCTTCAACAGTGGTTTTAGTGAGAATGTGAGCAGCAGCTTCTGGATCAGCTGCAGCTGTTTGATTGATTTATTAGTCAGACCTGTGAAGACGCTGTTGCAGTAATCAATGTGGCTAAAGATAAACGCCTGGATGAGTTTCTCTAGATCTCGCTGAGACATTAGTCCTCTAATCCTGGAGATGTTCTTCAGGTGATAGAAGGCCGACTGTGACTGTCTTTATGTGGCTCTGAAGGTTCAGGTCAGAG
Source organism: Poecilia formosa (assembly GCF_000485575.1). Lineage (NCBI taxonomy): Eukaryota > Metazoa > Chordata > Actinopteri > Cyprinodontiformes > Poeciliidae > Poecilia > Poecilia formosa. The sequence goes on along the minus strand of NW_006800399.1, from coordinate 319,716 downwards.
TCCATCACTACTCCCAGGTTTCGGGCTGATCGCTGGTTTTCAGTTGTAATAACTGAAGCTGTGCATTGATTCTAGTTCGCTCCTCTTGAGGTCCAAAGATAANTAGTTCTGTTTCTTCCTGGATGTGTCACCTGTTGCTAACCACTGTGCTGCCTGGACTCCTCATCCTCCACAACACTTTAGGAAGGTTAGTGGTTTATCTTATTCAGTCTAGACCCCAAAGACTACAACCCACTAACCTGCTTCTCCGTCCTCAGAGGTTCCTGTCCCATTGCTGGTGGTTGCCTGCCCCCTGCCCTGATCCTCAAAAAAGATCTTATTGTTTTTTTTCTACTTTGTGTCTGACTGAAATTTTGGGTCCTCAGTTCTGAGCATTACAGTTGCATAGCGTGAGATAAAATGATCAATCAAATTTTATTAGCACATTTCAGCAGCAAGGCATTTTAAAGTGCTTTACATCATAACAAAAACAAAAATACAAAGTTATGCAACATAGAATCAACAATCAAAACATTACATTAAGTCAAATGCCATCACTAAATTTGTAATTGATTATGTTTCAATTGCAACTCTAAACAGGTGGGTTTTAAGTTGAGATTTAAAGGCTCTCAGTGTTTCAGCTATTTTACAGTTTTCTGGAAGTTTGTTCCAGATTTGTGGTGCATAGAAGCTGAATGCTGCTTCTCCTCGTTTGGTTCTTGTTCTGGGGATGCAGAGCAGACCAGAACCTGAGGAGTCTAGATGGTTGGTACAGCGATAACAGATCTTTAATGTATTGTGGAGCTAAACCGTTCAGTGATTTATAAACTAACAGTATTTTAAAGTCTATTCTTGGAGCTACAGGGAGCCAGTGTAGGGACTTTAAAACTGGTGTTATGTGCTCTATCTTCCTGGTGTTGAGGAAAATGAATATTTTTAGTGTTTAATATAGTTAATCTCACGGCATGTGAAAAAGGTATATTGACCATGGCCATTTTGAACTAATTTCTTAATTTAGGACAGGTTTGTGTTAATGATTTAAAACTAAACTATTGCTGGGTAAGTATTCAACTTATGGGAAGGAAAATAGAGATCAAAAGGGAACTCTCAATGAGGCTCCTGTTGTGTTATCACAGGACAGGAGGCCATAAAATTAGCATCTGCAGGAAGGCAGTATCACTTGGATGAGCGTGGGAGAGAGAAATTTGCTCGGTCCACGGAAGATCAAAAACTTCCAAAACTAACATCTGGGACAGTGTAAAACTGAATACAACATAGAATGTTAAAACCACTAACATTTAATTTGTAAGACATTGTTCTTAGTTATTAATAGCATGCTCTGACTGAAAATAGTTTAATCGTAGTTTTAGAATTACTAATTTAGTCAGTGATGAATGTATTTTGAAATTGTATTATTTATTATTGGAATCAAATGGAAATTGTGTGAATGAAAATATTTTGTTTAGAATTAGAAAATTGCTCAGGTTTATGGTGAAAGGGTTTTGGAAAATGATTGTGTTAATTTTTATACTTAGGATTGAATATTATGTTTGATAGGTTAGAAAAGGAATTTTACCCCATTCTGTTCTGTTGATTTTGTGTATTACTTTTGGTTTACGTCAGGACTCAATCTTTTGAGGTGCTGAATGCAGACGAACAAAATTAGGTTTGTGGAGATAACCTTTGCTTCAACTTTCTACANTTCTTAGTTATTAATAGCATGCTCTGACTGAAAATAGTTTAATCGTAGTTTTAGAATTACTAATTTAGTCAGTGATGAATGTATTTTGAAATTGTATTATTTATTATTGGAATCAAATGGAAATTGTGTGAATGAAAATATTTTGTTTAGAATTAGAAAATTGCTCAGGTTTATGGTGAAAGGGTTTTGGAAAATGATTGTGTTAATTTTTATACTTAGGATTAAATATTATGTTTGATAGGTTAGAAAAAGGAATTTTACCCTGTTCTGTTGATTTTGTGTATTACTTTTGGTTTACGTCAGGACTCAATCTTTTGAGGTGCTGAATGCAGACGAACAAAATTAGGTTTGTGGAGATAACCTTTGCTTCAACTTTCTACAGGATTTTAAGTTTCTTCCTGAGGTATCTGAGTAGGGAGAAAGTGGGAGAGATTCCAGATTTCACACCTATCTGTGAAATACCTTTCTCTGTTTTTCTTTGACCAGATAGCCTTAAAACAGCAGGAGTTCAGGAGAAGCTCTGCTCTCACTTTGCTTAAACAAAGGGGACAAAATGACCTTTGATCTTGGAAGCAAATTGTCAGGAGGTTCTAACTTTTAAGAAGGTCCAAGACAGCTTCCAGTTGGTCAAGCAGAGGTACGCCTTATTTGAATATATTAAAGAGGAAAAACACTATAAAAAACTACTATAAAAGTTTGTACACAGGAGTAACAAATCAGATTGGTGCCTTATTTTGCTTTTTTGCATCAGCACTCTCCAAAGACACGTCTTTGCCTTCTTTTTCTCTATCCTCTTTGACTCGGGTAAATGAATGTATGTCTCTGTTATTCTGCAGTTTCTGTTGTAATTTTATGCGTTGTCTTCTATTGGATTAAACTCTGTCATTCTGTGACGTCTGCACTCATTGTTGTTTTCTGTGTGGCTACACGCGGCCTGCCGGGAGAACCTGGGGATTGAAGAAAATTGAGCCAAAGAGTTTCTTTCTTAAGAAATATTATAACCTAAAATCTTCTTCAACAGTGGTTTTATTGAGAATGTGAGCAGCAGCGTTCTGGATCAGCTGCAGCTGTTTGATTTATTAGTCAGACCTGTGAAGACACTGTTGCAGTAATCAATGCGGCTGAAGATAAATGCATGGCTGAGTTTCTCTAGTTCGTGCGGAGACATCAGTCCTCTAATCCTGGAGATGTTCTTCAGGTGATAGAAGGCCGACTTTGTGACTGTCTTACTGTGGCTCTGAAGGTTCAGGTCAGAGTCCATCTCTACTCCCAGGTTTCGGGCCTGGTCGGTGGTTTTCAGTTGTAATAATTGAAGCTGTGCATTGATTCTAGTTTGCTCCTCTTTAGGTCCAAAGATAACTTCAGTTTTGTTTCTGTTCAGCTGGAGAAGGTTTTGGCACATCCACACATTTATCTGTTCTAAGCATCTATTCAGTGATTGGATGGGTTCAGAGTCACCTGGTGACATCATGATGTAGAGCTGTGTATCATCCGCATAGTTATGGTAGCTATTATTTCCTGTGATTTGGTCATTGCTGTTTATGTCACAGTTGCGTTATGTGCAGTATTGTCATAGCTGCAGGAGGACAATGCAGGAGTTGTCGAGAACAGTCGAGCTCAGCCCACTTCCCCATGCTGGAGATTTTAGTTTATTAATAACAATAAATAAAGTTATCTTTAAAACTGATTACACAGGTGACATCAAGACCCAACAGTAGAGTCAGACGGTAATAAAAGTAATCTGGTTGTGTGTTGTTATTGTGTCCTGCAAACTTTGCTTTAATTCTACTTTTTTATATTTAATCATAAAAAATCATAATCAGACAGAAAGAGAATCATGCAACAGGAAGAGCAGGTTTTCTGAAGAAAGAGGAAGTTTCCAGCCTGCAGTGAATAAAAATAGTTCAGAGTGCTCATTTCGGAGCACTAAAGGTTTAAGGAATAAAATCTAAACATTTTGAGTAATTGGATAAAACCCAGAGTAAAATACTTAAATTAATAATGATAACTTATGATTAAACCGATAATTAAT
>NW_006800399.1:294927-299600 GCF_000485575.1 Poecilia formosa | reverse complement strand
TATGTTTTTTCATGAATAATGATAATGCATTTAGCCCCCGGGCCGGACTAAATCGTTCGGCGGGCCGGTTCCGGCCCGCGGGCCGTACGTTTGACACCCCTGTTCTAAAGTATGTAAACTAAGTGCTCCTGTTCAGGGTTGCTAAGTGTCTAATTCCATTTCTAAATAGTGAGTACTCTACAGTTTCTGATAAAATAAGCTAAAGAGTGACTGATATATTCCTTTTCTGGGTTAAAGTGATATAAACTAATCAGTGACTGTTCCTGTTAAGTATTTCTGGATTCTAAGTTCGTAGTGATTCTAATTCTAATTCCATTTCTGGGCTGTATAATATTGATCTAAATAGTGCGTACTCCATAGTTTCTGATATTACTAATAAACTAAAATAATCCTTTTCTGGGTTAAATAGGAAGTACTCCACCTCTTTCCTCTTTTTCACTAGAAAAAGAGGAAAGGACACATTAGGGCAAATGGCAACATTCAGACAAAAAGGGCAAAACAAAGACATGAGTGAAGGCGGTGATGTCACAGGGCCATGAAACCAGGTGGCTGAGGCTCCTGGCAAGTCTGATAAAGGTGTTGTTAATCGAGGAATGATGTCCTTGGGAGCGCTCAGCTCCACAGCTCCATGGATACAGGAGGGGGTGAGGAGGGAAGAGTGTTGTGTTTACATATCTTCAAGGAGATAAGAAATATGCAGCCCTTCCAAGGCCACACGGGGAAAGCCAATTCAGAAAGAGAATGTCTTAGGTCGGGAAGATTATAAATTTCAATCTTCCCTAAAGTCTCTCTGATACATCTCAGTTCCCAATTATCCAAATTAGTTTGGCTGTTCCACTGAACCGAAACTAGCAACTTCTCTAAGATCGATTCCATCCCATTGGCGAGCTTTAGAGTCCTTGTCTCTGTCTACACCAACAGTCTGAGTGTTCGCTAGTTCGGCCGAGTCCGTCACAAATTTGTCGATAATCCAGGAATCCACAAGCTCCAAACAGCAGAAATCCTGTTATCATGAATAAATCCAGGGTGAATCCCGCCGGGTGTGTCCCTGCAGGACAAGAGGGCTCTCCGTGCCCAGACTTCTCGTCGAAAATTTTAACAATTGCATTGAGAGATTGGTTGACCAGATCCATAATTTGTAGATCTGGATGATGTGCAAAGAAAGGCTCCAAAAATATAGAAAAAGACAGGATAAAAACAGAGCAAGCAGGACAGACAAGGGCAAGGAGGGAGCAGAGGAAAAAAGCGTCCGCCTTCATCGAGAGCAAGAGAGAGTAGAGTCATCATCAATCATCATCAAATTGAGTTACAAATCTTAGAGGAGCGAATCTGGGAAACAATAAATTTGAATCAAACAGCAAGTAAATACACGTATTGATGTTACTTTTCCAGTTTAATTTTATTTCAATCACTTAAGTGATTAAGTGGATCAAATGTTTTTAAAATGTTCTTAAAATCCTCCAATTTAACCTATATTGGTGACTAGATGCTGGTCAGTTGGTTAGTATTTTAGATAGATATTTTTCCATTAGTAATACAAGTGATGGCTGACTTTACATCAGCCAGTAAGAAATAGAGTTACTGTATAATTTAAAACATGTATGTTTTGGCAACATGCAACACTGTTGTGTTCATTAACACATATCTACTCAGGATTTTAACACAATCTACTATTTTGTAATAAAACCAAATAAGACACTTGGCATTCCATATGGTATGATCCAATTAATAAAGGATGAGTTGACAACGAAATGGAAAACAGTAACTAAATCACTTTCTTTATCTTCAATCTTTAAGATAAATCAAAGATTGGACAGATATATGAACTTTTACTTTGAAAGCTCTGATCATGTCAAGGGGCAGTATTATGGAAAATCAAATCATGTTGTAATATATCAAAAACACACCTGGAGTGCTGCTTTGATTCTTTCATGCACGCTTAAGGAGTCCTGTAATCTCCATGGCAACCATTCAGCTGTGCAAAACGCCTGGGTGGACCTTGCCCTGCCTTCGTGACACAGCTCTTCCTCAGGGCGGCAGTTTCCAATCTTCCCCTTACAGAGCAGCCTCTCTCACTCAGCTCCTTCAGACTAGCCAGCAGCAATTAGCAAACACCCGGTGGAACTGCAAATCTACTGAGCTCATTAGAAAACCTACTTTCACAGAGCAACACTGGTTAAAAAAAACAAACAATAAACAAAACAAAAAAAAACGTTAACAGAGGAGTCGTGATGGTTTCATGAAGGCAAAGTTTCAGAAAGAGCAGGAGTTTTTAAAGAGACAGAGGCCCAATTTCAAGGCTTTAGATTACAAAGTCAAATTTCTCTTAAGTCATATTTTATATATAGCATATGTATAATAACTTAAGTTAACATAGTTACTTGGTTGTGTTGTAAAGCAGCACTACGTGCCTGGAAAACACATAAAACTGCCTCTTTAAAGAGTGTTTATCCCACCATATCCATGCTACACATTTTAAGGGGATATTAACAAATAAATGATTTCTAGATGATGAACCGAATTGTAAAAAGCTGGAATTTGTCTCTTTTATATTTTTTGCTTCCTGTTTTTATCTTTGTGCTATTTGGCTGGATGGTATTCTCGTCCCAGTCCTCCATCCTATAAGTTGTCCCGGATGTCTCCCGTGCCGACACCACCTCTTTGAAGTGGGCTGACAGCGCCATGCAGGTATAGACTTAACCACACACCTTATCAGGTCGCTCCAGCTGCAATGCCAGACGCTAGCCTCCACTCTCCTTCTGGCTGCCAGAGTCAAACCGGGGGTGTTTAAAATTAGATTTAACATCGATCATTTTCCTGCCCTGAATGGGGCCCAGTGTCAGAGGCTGGCAAGGGCAATCCCTCACCCACTATCCGTCTGCCTCGCCTAAACACACCATCAGTCAGGCCTCAGAGAGGAGGAGAGGCAGATAGATGGAGAAGGAAAAACAAGCAAGGGACTAAAGTAATAAAGGGGAGTGTCAAGATGCAAGACGAGGAAGGATGGAAATGAAAGAGGGGACAGAGTAGAGGGTAGGTGAGTGGGATGGTAGATCATTTTAGAATCACAACAAAATTCTTCAAGAAACACAAGAAAGTTTGTGAACATAAAATTGAGTTTGCTGCAGAATAGCTTAAATTGATAATTGATTTAATACTGGTTACTTCTAAACAGATAACTGCCATTGAGCCATGATGGCGAATTGTTTCAAACAGCACCATCATTTACATTACTGATTGGCTGTTTTTTCATCCTGTCATAAAATCAGTTATAAAGTAATTCTGTAAAACTGAATTTTAAAAGGTTACATGATGGCTAACACCAGACAATGACAAATTGTGCATTTGAAAGTAATTTCATATACAATGAACTGAAATTTTTATTCTGCACTTTACCCCCCAACTCAAGCTAAGTTTGGACAAACTTAGCTTGAGTTTGAATATGCATATTCTCAACTTAAATGAGTTGAAGATATGCATAAACTTTGAAGTGCTGCTCTTTTTTTTAATGCAAAATGAGTCAAAGCTTGCTATGTAGTTTGAAACTACTACGTTTATAAATGACTAACCTGTTGAAAATATGACTTTGAAAAATGACCCCGTTTTTTTCTTCTTATGACAATAACACATTATTGCTGTTAATTTTCAACTGTGTGACATTACAGGTAATTATACCTGTATGTTAATGGCAACAAAAATTTAGTTTGAAATGGTTGAAGGTCAAAAGCAAGTGCCATTTGTCCTTCTTTTCTCCTTCAGACTGCAAATCCTTCAGCTGAAACAGCTTCTAAAACCTTTCCAAGCATGATGTTCTGTGCTACAATCCATCTACCACACCGTGATCATGGCCTCTCAGCTATAATGCCAAGTCACTGGACTGTGCTAATACCATCAGCATTCCAGTTATGTTTGTGAGGCATGGCCTTGCCGAATGCAAGGAACATTGATTTTTATATCCCTGCTCCTAGGAAGGTTTGTAGCATCGTTAGGCTCAGGATCTGGCCATTCATTTCAGCAGAGAGCAATATTTTTGTGTGATCAGAGTAATTAAGCAGTTACGATTGCTTCTGATGGATTCCATCGACACTTTGACAAACTGTTTCTCCATCACTGGATAAATATCAAACACAGTTTCTGTTCACTTAATTTCTGAAACGGTTTTCTTATTACTATCTTAATGGCTGTTCAAGTACAGTTTCCATCGGTTTGAACTGAATGTGAATTAGCCCAACACTATTGACCATAGACTGCAGTCCACTATTTGTACAAAGGGCCCATTTGTGGCATAAAGATTGGTTTAGCTTCAAGCATGAATACAAAGGGATTTAACAATAAGGAGAAAGCAGACAGTTTCATCTTCACAGCTGCAGACTAGAAGAATAACGAGGTTTACCAGCAAAACGCTTTAACACATCTGACTGCAAAATAATGTCTTTGTGGTGGTCACTGTAAACTGTTCAGATTTAAAATCAGAAAATAAGACCTATGGAAAAATATATTTATTTGTTTCATAATACATTTGTGATAGGTACTTTTTCTCGAACCTACATAAAAGAACACAGACAACATATATGAATTTTATGGTCAAGCTTTTGCAAAAGGAGAAGTCTCCATCAACAATCTCCTCCGAGCTGCCGACAGAGAGTTCTGATCTGCTTCTGCGTGAGCCCCTG
>NW_006800399.1:291611-293381 GCF_000485575.1 Poecilia formosa | reverse complement strand
TGGGAAAATTAAAACCCATTTTGTCCCTATTCTCAAGAATCACTGATATATATGTGTATGTATATATAGGTGTTGGATCTGCTCTTTGGGTTGTGGAACTTTGTAAAGTGTGTCCTTTGAAGAACGCCGTACTTGGCGTTCGCTACTGTGTGCTGGCAGTACAACGGTCAGTATTTGCTCTGAATTCTAAAGGTAGGCAATACTGACCGCCAGCTCCTCTATGTAGCCAAATGTTACTTTTGATGTTCAAGTGGTTAGTTTTGTATCATTTTGTCTTTTTCTTCTTTTTTGTCTATATGCTGTATCTGTAAATCAAAAAAATAAATAACTGCGTTGATGAAACATGTTGACATGCAGTATTTGCTCTGAATTCTAAAGGCGAAGCCGCTGCGCTGTCGGGTGGTCCGAATAAACGGTCCCAACCACGATTTCAACCGCCGTGTGTGTCAGATTCCTGTCTCGTTTCCTTCCGACAAAAAAACCCTTAAGAACACACAACGCAGAGTCCAGGGAACAGCGAGGACTCATCTCGCACGGACAGGGTTACATATATATATATATATATATTAAGGGAGGTAAATATATGTATTTACCTCTCTTACCTTCTTCCTCGGTGGTTTGAACATGAAATTGGGTCATAAACTAATATTTTTCCCCCAGAGTATGACTTTCTTTAAACTTTATTATTGCTCTGACTGCATATGTATGCTTTGATGCCATTTTCTGACTTGGGAAAATGAACAGACATCTCCCTTAATTGAAGAGCCTGCTATTTTGTTTTTCTTGTGGTCTGGTTCTGGTTCTGGATCTCCAGAACCAAACATGGAGAAGCAGCTTTCAGCTACTATGCACCACAAATCAGGAACAAACTTCCAGAAAATTGCAAAACTCCCAAAACACTGAATTCATTTTATTCAAGGCTAAAACCCGCCTGTTGGTGCCGCTGATTAATAATAGGAACATTGATCAAAATATTTGATGTATATTTGCTTGATGATTTTGTTGACATTTGACAAAGTGTTTATTGCTTAGTTCATAATTGATGACTGTATGATGGTTTATGGTGTAACGTACTTTGAATTGCCTTGTTGCTGAAGGGTGCTGTTCAAATACACTTGACTTGTTTCCCAACTTGAAGAGAGGCAGAGAGAAATGGTCCTTTGTGCCACATCATATTTATATCTCAGAGAAGACGCTTAATAATGAAGCCCTTTTTAGACACTTTAGTAAGATGGAAATTGCAAAAATGGCATATTTACCTTTTTGTTTTATAGGTTTTTGTTAGGGACTCCATGGGGAAATAAGTACTTATTCCCTTGTGGTTTCTGAGTTTTCTTCCTTCCTAGTAAAAGAACAATCTCTGTAATTTATGGGAGTTTATATGAAAGTTGAAGAGACGGAATAAGGCTTTTATTTTATTTGTATTATTTTTCCTGTGCTGTTGCAGCATTTTATGCACAACATAAAGAAGCTGGTTGCCTTCATGTACCAGGATAGATTTGCTTTACAGAAGAAATATCTCAATTCAGAATCCTAATTGACTTTATTAAATCAAGATTACATCCAGCATCTGATAGTTACCGATGTTTGGATGATCTTCAACCGTAAGGAATATGTGTGTGCGTGTGTGTGTGTGTGTGTGTGTGTGTGTGTGTGTGTGTGTGTGTGCGTTTGTTTGTAATACCTTGTGGGGACGATTTTCCTGACATATACTACATTGTGGGGACCAATCCCTCCTCGTGGGGACCGGAGCCTGGTCCCCTCAAGGGG
>NW_006800399.1:277128-291211 GCF_000485575.1 Poecilia formosa | reverse complement strand
CAATCTATGCCGGACTTTATGATTAGGGTCCGGCATAGATTGGTAGAGGTTAGCTTTAGGATTAATGTGTGAATTGAGTTTAGGTTCAGGGTGATGGTCAGAATTATGCTACAGAAATTAATGTGAAATGAATGGAAGTTAATGTGAAGTCCCTGTGAAGATATGAATACATACTGTTGGTGGTTGAGTGAGTGTATATGTTTTTATGATGTAAAGCACTTTGAAATGCCTTGTTACTGAAATGTGCTGTACAAATAAGATTTGATTGTTGATTGATTAAGTTTGTCATGTGGATGTGCACAGTCGTTAGAGTGCAGAGCAGCCAAGCAGAAGGCAGGTGGACTGGCTCCAGAAGCCAGTCCCACCAGCTATTTGCTAATTGCTGCTGACTAGTCTGAAAGAGCTGAGTGGGGTAATCCTTGGGAAGAGGAGCGGCACGCTGAGAAGATGCGTCCACCCAGGCGTCTTGCACAACTGAATGTTTGCCACGGGAGATTACAGGGTTTCTCAAGCATGCATGAAAGAATCAAGGCAACACTGCAGGTGTGTTTTTGATGAGGGAATAACATTACATCATGATGGAAAGCTCTGATGGTCCACCATCCGGCGTCTCAGGAGGGGGAAGCAGTGCAGCACCAACATTGTTCATAGTGGGGATGGTGTGTTGCTGACTTCAACTTGAGACGTTGTGGGCCAGTGGGCGGAATACTTCGAAGACCTCCTCAATCCCACCAACATGCCTTCCTTTGAGGAAGCTGAGCCTGGGGACTCTGGGTTGAGCTCTCCAATCTCTGGGGACGAGGTCAACGAGGTAGTTAAAAAGTTCCACAGTGGCAGGGCCCCAGGGGTGGATGAGATCCACCCGGAGTTCCCTAAGGCTTTGGATCTTGCAGGGTTGTGTTGGCTTACACGACTGTGCAATATCGAATGGACATCGGGGGCAGTTCCCCTGGATTGGCAGACTGGGGTGGTGGTCCCCCTGTTCAAAAGAGTGGACCGGAGAGTGTGCTCCAATTACGGGGGGTCACACTCTTAAGCCTCGCTGGTAAGGTCTATTCAGGGGTCCTGGAGAGGAGGGTCCGTCGGATAGTCGAACCTCGGATTCAGGAAGAGCAGTGTGGTTTTCATCCTGGTCCTGGAACACTGGACCAGCTCACCGATTCAGTTCATTGTTTTCATGGACAGAATTTCTAGGTGCAGCCGAGGTGTTGAGGGGATCCGTTTTGGTGGCCTTAGGATCGCATCTCTGCTTTTTGCAGATGATGTGGTCCTATTGGCTTCATCTGGTTGTGATCTGCAGCTCTTGCTGGAGTGGTTCACAGCTGAGTGTGAAGCGGCCAAGATGAGGATCAGTGCCTCCAAATCCGAGGCCATGGTCTTGAGCCAGAAAAGGGTAGCATGCATTCTCCGGGTCAGGGGGGTCGTCCTGCTCCAAGTGGAGGAGTTTAAGTATCTGGGGATCTTGTTCACGAATGAGGGAAGGGAGCAGGAGATCGACAGGCGGATTGGCGCAGCATCTGCCGTGAAGCAGGCGCTGTACCGGTCTGTCATAGTGAAGAGAGAGCTGAGTCAAAAAGCGAAGCTCTCGATTTACCGGTCGATCTACGTTCCCACCCTCATCTATGGTCATGAGCTTTGGGTCATGACCGAAAGAATGAGATCGCAGATACAAGTGGCCAAAACAGGTTTCCTCCGCAGGGTGGCTGGGCTCTCCCTTAGAGATAGGGTGAGAACATCGGTCATCCGGGAGGGACTCAGAGTAGAGCCGCTGCTCCTCCATGTCGAGAGGAGCCAGTTGAGGTGGCTCAGGCAGATGCAACACCATCTGGTCAGGATGCCTCCTGGACGCCTCCCTGGTGAGGTGTTCCGGCCACGTCCCACCAGGAGGAGACCACGGGAAAGACCCAGGACACGCTGGAGGGACTATGTTTCTCGGTTGGTCTGGGAACGCCTTGGGGTTCCCCTGGAGGAGCTGGAAGAAGTGGCTGGGGAGAGGGAAGTCTGGGCCTCCCTTCTGAAGCTGCTGCCTCCGCGACCCGATCCCGGATAAAAGGAAGAAAATGGATGAATGGATGGATGGATGGATGGATGGATGGAAAGCTCAAAAAAGTAAATTTTATGCAATACTTTCCCTTTAACCTGTCATTCACAGGTTGTCATTCACAATGACAGGGGTGTCAAACTCCAGTCCTCAAGGGCCGCTGTCCTGCAGTGTCCTGCAGTGTTTAGATGTGCCACAGGTAAAAAACAGTGGAATGAAATGGCTTAATTACCTCTTCCCTGTGTAGATCGGTTCTCCTGAGCCTTGCTAATGACCTAATTATTCTTTTCAGGTGTGGTGCAGCAGAGGCACATCTAAAAGTTGCAGGACAGCGGCCCTTGAGGACTGGAGTTTGACACCCCTGTCACGAGAGGACCCAAATTTGGGTCCTCTCGTGAATGACAGGTTAATGTATCATCAATAATTTTAGGTAAACTTTGACTGACTTGTGCTCACTCTTTTTTTCTTTAATCTTTTCCTTGATTTCAGTCATGGGCCTCAAAGTGTAACTAATGAGAACTACAAACTTGAACACAATCAAAATGGAGATGTTTTAAAAGTTATGACCTCAGCCCTCTAGGCAGGACTATATAAATGCAATCTTTCACCATTTTTATCCAATGCAAACTATGCTAATTTTTGTTTTATAACAACCTCTGCCTCATTCCTTCGCTACTGTGATACCCATCAATCGCTACCCGTTGTGGGACACACTCATTTCACAGGTCAATTAATTTTAATCAGTGTGTCAATTTAATCTGACTTCAAACCACTAGACGGACACTGTGAAAATCTCATTAACCTTCCCATTTCCAATCTGCTCACTCCGTCCACGGGGCACAGCAGTATCTCGGTTGTTTCAAAACCCCACTCTTTCTTTTTTGTCATTAAGCAAACTCTCATATTTGGATAATGTCACAGGAAGTAAGCCATGTGGGAGATGCAACATGCAATAACCTCTCACAGCTAAACTTTAAGAGGTTTTTTGAAAGGAGAAAACCCACAACCTCTCACATATCTTGGTTAAGTATTTTGCCTCAAACTAATTTTAAAATCAAATGAATAGAACCCATTTAAATATAAACATCACTTAGAAAAAAGGTTTCATTTATTAAAGTAAAAAATATCCAAACCAACCTGATACCTTGCCAAAATTAAATGCCCACAACTTTATATCTGTCAATATCACCTTTGATAGTGACAACTGACATCGGTCTTTTAGTAGTAGTAGTAATAATAATAATAATAATAATAATAATAATAATAATAATAATGTCTTTTAAATATATATGGATGGATTTTGGCATGCTCATCTTTGCTAAATGAATTTAGTTCAGCCACCTTGGAGGGTATTCAGACCATACTGTCCAATGGTATTTTTTTATTTTGTTTTTTGTTTTTCAGACAAAATCCCGGGCAGACATTTTTCATTTAGACTGCTGAGTATATTGTCAATTGATTGATGGATTAATGGATTATGTAATTGCTTATACACTGTGTGAATGAAATAATTCACAATTAAATTGCAAAAATGTCGCTGTGAAAATTTTGACATTTCTTTAGCCCATTTATAAGAATAAATAAAATACGTATGGGATAGTTCTGAATGATTATCAAATAGTGATTTGAAGTAGCTGCTGTATGCTGAATCTTTAAACAAAGGTGTGTGTATCGTTAGCTGAAAAGATACACACACCTTTGTTTAAAGATTCAGCATACAGCTTTTCAGCTAACGATACACACACCTCATTAAGCCAAAATCACTGAAACTAAGAGGTTGAGCCTGATAGTTCACCAGACCACTACTAGACAAGTATTCATTATTTGGACTTTGGCGCTAATAAGCTTCAAGCTCATTTGCATTAAAGGCACAGACACCTTTCAGAACCAACAGAACCATACAAGTCAGCCACAGTACTCAGAATTGGCCTTTAATCTCCAAACTACCATTTCTCTATCATGAATCTTCCAAACAAATTAATAATCAAGATGTTCAGCATCTCTGTTCAAACTCCTGCTTTTCAATGCGATTTAACATTGTCAGACCCTGCGTTGTAATATTATGGCACTTCTAGTTCAAGTTTTAAAAAGTGCTGATATTCTTCTTGGTTTTTACCCAGTTAGAGACTGGATTATGTTGTTCAGTCTTGTGATGATATTGGGTAGGAAATTTCCATTGGATGATCAATACACTGTCTAGAACATTTGGACATGTGTCATTTTTTGTGTAACAGTTGTTCAAGGTGTAAATTATTTTTGCTTTTTATTTTTACTTTTTATGTTTATGTTTAGTCTCTATGGCAACCATTGATCTGAGCAAAATGCCTGGGTGGACCTAGTTAGCACTACCTTCAAGGCGCTGTTCCTCCTCAGAGCTGCAGTTTCCATGTCAAGTTTCTACCTAAAGAATAGTTCTAACTTGCAGCTCCTTCAGACTAGCCAGCAGTGGTTAGCAAACACTCATCATAGGAGCTACTGCTCAGAGCAATGCTGGTTAAAAATGTACTTTTTTTTTCCAAGCATGAAAGGGTTAATAGATGAGCCATGTTGTGATGACCTTCTGAAGGTGGAGTTTCAGAAAGATCAGGAGTTTTTAAAGAGACAGAAGTCCAATTTCAAGGTGCTAAATTATGATGGCAAATTTCTTTTAAGTCATATTTGATATATGAAGCATTTTTCTAACACTTGAAGGTAGCATGATTATGCTGCAAAATCACACTAGGTGTCTGGTAAACACATAACACTGCCCCTTCAACAGGAGGCCCTGGAGGATAATAAGGGTGATAATTCTCTACAAAACAAAAGTCCTACGCAGGTTCTGGATTTTTATGGTGTGAAAGTGTGCATGCATTTAAAAATACATAAATGGTTTATGTTGTGGCTCACAGACCCTCTTCATTCCTCTCTCTGTTCTTATCAAACATTCATTGGCCTCTTTAGTATTCTGATGTAGTTCATGATTCTCTGTCTACATCTGACTTCACAGGTTGCTGGGATCAGACCTGTACAGAGAGAAGCCAGTCGCCTGTGGCTCACTGCGTGCCGAGGACCGCAGGAAGAGATTGCACCCAGAGGCCGACTGACAGAGTGACACAGACACACTCCCATTACACACCAGGAGCAGGTTGCCTTTAACCTTATTTGATTTGGGCGATCAGCTACAGACTGTGAAACGGATTCAGGTGAAGCTGCTGCACAAGATATGCAGCCCGACCTGCTGTTGCCCGTGGCGACAGTGGTCTTACAAATAAATTGATATAGTCACAGAACTGATTATTGAGCTCATTAATTACAGGATGGGTCTTTGTCACGGCCCTGAAGACATAACTCAGCCACTTTGTGTTGTGAAGGAGATAATAATCGCTCCTGGAGGCTCCTTAGCATTCATCTTGCATCCAGTTGGCTTCTTCATGTGATTCAGCAGGAGTACATTTACAGCTGATATTAAAATGCGACAGCAGTATACGGAGTGAAATAGGATTTCTCTTCCCCTCACCTTAAATGCAGATTCTGTCCTTTGCGTCCTACAGTAAACATTTCATTTCATTGGCTCATCCAAATACATCCTTTCTGTCCAAACTGTTGTAGTTTGGATAGTCGCTTGTCTAATGTTGATCAGTGATGGATGTTGCTTCTCAGGCAAAAGGATGTTATCCATCTAAAACATGCTAACCAACAGGACAGAAGGTCTTACACCTTTCAACTTTCAATACTTTCTGCTGCTTCATCTAAACTCTTTCCTTATTGGTGGGCTTTTCCAAAACGCTTACAGGAAATTTACAGATTTGAGGTTGTACAGCACTGATCTTAAATTAGAAGAAAAAAAAAATTGGCAGAGCTAATCCCTCTATCGAATGTCTGATTAGTGCGGATGCGATTATGTGTGTGGAAACGTGTGTTGGGGAAAGATAAAGAGAATCTCTCTGGGAGAGAGTGAATGCTGTTTTCTTCCATGCCATCTCTGAGAGAAAAACTTCAAGGAGTGGATGGAGTGTAGTAGGAATAGATGATGGATACATGAAGTGAAAAATTGATTGAAATGTCCGATATGTTGTAATTCCAACATAAGCTTTAAGGTTCAAAGTTTGAGTAAATGCAATAAATTAAAAATAAACTGAATGAAAACCTGTTAATAAAGCTTGTTTAAAATGTTGAATTTAAGGATTTATGTAACAATCATGACCAGGAGCTACTAATTTGAAATGTTAAATCACTCTGATTATGCATCAGAAAAGTGCAAAGATGTGGTTTGCTCAAAGCTTTTGGTTTGTCTCACTGTACCTAATGCTATTCTTCTCAGTTTCTACTGTGATGCTGATATAATCCCTGCTTTCCTCCGAAGGCCTCGCTGAAACCCAGGTTTTTCCTCACACTGACAGAGCTGCTAATCTGTTCATGATCTCATGGTAGAAACCACCTGCTGTCATGGTGAAAACCCCTACTGTTTTTGGATCAGTTACAAGTTTTTACTCATACATTTTCAGTGCTTGCATTAAGCTGCAGGGTGTTGCAGAGATGTGTTTTAATGCAACAACATGCACCTGTTCAGTTGACAATTAACCTAATCTAAATACATGCTTTAACACAGGAAATCAAAAAACCTGGCCAAGGAATGAAAATTCAACATTTCCTCATCATTGGGTAAGTTGGATGCGAGGTTTCCTCCTCTTTGCAGGACAAATATAGTGAAAAAGTATTTGCCCCCTCATAGATTTCTTTTTGTTTATTTTTTTTTTGTCAGATGTACATGGTTAAAAGGGCAATTTTATGTGTTTTCCAGTCACGTAGAATCATCTTATATCATAATCAAGAAACTATTTTATCTTCAGTTTATAAAATGTTGTTTATAACAAATATGACTTCAAAGAAATTTGACTTTGTAATTTAATGCCTTGAAATCGGGCCTCTGTCTCTTTAAAAACTCCTGCTTTTTCAGAAACTCCGCCTTCAGGAAGTCATCACAACATGTCTCCTCTATTAACCCTTTAACAATATTTTTAACATTGTTGCTCTGAGCAGCTCCTATAATGAGCTCAGCAGTTCCACCAGGTGTTTGCTAATTGCTCCTGGCTAGTCTGAAGGAGCGGAGTGGGGGATGGTTGCTCTGTGAGGCAGGAGCTCAAAAACTTGAAACTGCAGTTCCATGGAGGCGCTTCATCCTTGAAGGCGGAGCTAGAAACCAGGCATTTTGCTGAGATTAATGGTTGCCATGGAGATTAAATGATTTCTCAAACATGCATGAAAGAATCAAAGCATCGTGGAGTTCTAGAGAACAACATATCACATGCAGTATCTTTTTCAAACTGAATATATTCTTATTGTTCATCAATGTAATCTTAAATGAGCCTCAAAATGTCCCAGAAAAAAAGCAAAAACTAAATATTTACTTGCACAGAAAACAGAATGGCATGTTTATGTTTTGCTAACTGGACTAGAAATAAAACCATAGATTTACATCAGATAGATTCTATAGAATCAACAGAGTAAGAGTAAAACAAGTTTTAATTCAACAATACAGTCTGCCTGGCATTTGTGCTCCTTTGGTTTAAATCAGGCATCCTGCTAGCAACACACAGGAAGCTGGACAGTCCAGATGAATTCATTTAATTCATTTTCATGCCTCTGAGGAGCTGCTAATCAGACCAACACACTTTCGTCACTATCAGTTTTTGGGAGAGTTTTGTATGTTCTTTTCGATGCCGTTGCAGCAGTGAGTGATGCTGTGGTAGTGTGGGTGGGTTGTTGGTGTCTGATTTAACATGCACAGGCCCCTCTGATTAGCTTCCCCTGGTTTACTGTCACCCAGAGGCGTAGGCCACCGCCGCAGCGCCCACAACCATCATATTAATGATGGAGATAAAATGAACATGTTTTCCCATCCTTTATCTCTGATTACCTCTTTCCTTCCTGTCTTCCCTCCTTTCTCATCAGCTTTACCTCTTCTCTACAAACATTTTAACATATATTTTCAGCATTTTGCTTTTTTCTTTGTTTTTCATTCATCTTTTCTATAAACACTCAAAAATCTACCACATATTGTTTTACCCATGCGAACAATCAAAACTGGAATTCTGAATAAGTAATGTAGCAATATTTTATATTAATATAATAGTTCTAGTCCTTTAAAAAGCTGGAATAAACTTGGTATAACTTTTGACTTGTCTAAGCCTTTGCTCTTCTAATATCTCAGCTTTAGGGACAGACTCTGTGAGGTCACACAGGAATTGCCCTAAGAAAGATTCTCACATTTGAAATTCGTTTGCTCTAATCTCTTCTTTGCCCCTGGAGACAAGTAAGCCCACTTATCAAAGCTAACCAGGTAATGAAAATTTGAAATGTATCAAAAATGTTAGAATTTTTTTTCTCCATTAATATCTACCTGAAACCTAATATTTACATACACTGTGTGAAAAGACACAATACGTTTTTTTCCCCCGTTGTCTAACTAAACTTCTTTTAAAGTCAATTAAAATTAAAGTTATTTCTCTTCACAAAGAGAAATAAGCATTAAGGATAGTTTTGTTTTCAGATATTTTAGCTGTCCTTTCCCAAGGAAAGAATGGTTTTTCTGGAAATTTGGCCCATGTCCCTCAACAGAACTGGAGTAGCTGGGTCATGGTTGTATCCCAGATCTTTTCACTTCGACACAAACATTTTCTAAGGGACTGAGTTCAAATCTTTGTGTTGGCCATTCCAAAACAATGATTTAAAACCTTGACAGTAATGATTCTTCCCCTCTAAGTGGGATGTCAGCCGATGCTGGTTCACTCTCACCATCTTTAGCCAGCGTCTTGAAAGGTCTTTCACTTTTGTTATCCAAACATTATCCAAGAACCGGAAAATAATTTGCTTGGACCTCTTGTCTTAAAGAGGAAGAAAATGACAATTGTTCCACATCATGTCCCACCATTTCTGTCACTTTTCATAAAAAAATACAAAACAACACCACCACCCTGAATTTTAGGGGATGTGTGTTGTTCTCTTCTGAATGATCACAATCACACTTACCTTGTGATTTAATGTAATCTGCACTCTCAGCTTGCGTGAAATTGAGCCATTTCAAAGCAAATGGTTTGCCATTCAGTGGGAAAAGATCCCACATTGCCATGCCTGTTTTATTCTTTTGGGAAATAATGTTGTGATTTCATTAGACAGACATTTGTTTTTGAAAAGCTTTTGCCACTTTAAGGAACTTGTTCAGCAATCTGTCAAATCAAAGCAGATTTGTGATAAATAGGCTTCCAGGCTTCTGATGCTGGGTATTTATGTAACAGCTCTGTCTTTACCCCTCCGTCCTGTTATGCACACTTGGAGACCGGTTGGTTGGTTTTTAGATGATTTATTACAATCTGTAATCAGTGGTTGATAAAACACATATGGAGCAGTGAGCCTCTCTACCGGTCAACCTATGGCTCACAACAGAGCACTGAACCAACTGTGTAATTCACAAACAATTATAGTGAATTCCGACATTATATTTTCTAGGCCATTTGATCGTATAGTTTTAGAATACAAATAAAAATATGAATAATAAATACAACAACAGTCATTAAAAGCTCTCTGGGGATTAGTGGAAAAGAAACATGTCATGTTGCCATAGAACCCAACAAACAAACAGAATGGCAACCACAACTGACAAACTGATAAATATAACAAACTAACTGACAAATTGATACACATATCTGACAAAATAAATTACTGACAATTAATATAATATAATTACCTGTAATCAGTGGTTGATAAAACACATATGGCGCAGTGAGCCTCTCTACCGGTCAACCTATGGCTCTGTGCAATGCAACAAAGATTCCAGTCACCCTCCTGAACAAACCTCCAACACCATTTGGAAGAGAACCGGATTTGTTGACTTACCACAACAGAGCGCTGAACCAACTGTGTGGAATTTTTGGTTTCTCATCCAATTTATAGGTAACCAGTAGGGGGCGCCAAAAACCACAAATTACAGAATAACTGTGAAACATATTTTAGCAGGAATTTCATCTGAATATCTAATACCCGTTACATTTATTCATATGAACAAATAGGGCTTTATTTGGATGTCAGCAGAAAAAAAAGATCCAGGAGACAGTTAGCATTGGCACTTGTTGTAGATGTTGGCGTGTGTGTGTTAGCTGGAATGTACCCCAACACACACTATTATTCACTTACATGACTTCAACAGCAGCTTTTAAAACACATCGCAATAATAATTGTTTCCACATATCGATAACCAACCAACTGAATTAAAACAAACAAGTTAAAGGTTGGGGTTTTTTTCCAAGCAGTTGATCTTTGGAGTTTTAAACTGTTACTTTTCAAACTTCCTGTGGTGGTTAGCTGCGCTGCAATGTTAGATAGTTTATAAATAAGAACAACATGTTAAGATTCTATTTAGGATTTGTACATTTTCATTTCCAGTGCTACTGTATAGCAACAGAAATGAACCAATACAGGGAGAAGGAACACATTTGTAATATGAATTAACATGTTTAAATTAATTCCTTTAAAACACAATAGAAACATTGTGATGGACTGCAAAGAAACAGGACTTCTGGACTTCAGCCTTGGATGGTTTTGTTGGAACAGAAAAAAGTCAATTGTTCACTTCTGAACATGTTAAAATGAACTGCAGTTACATGAGTACCCAACAAAACACTGTCTGCATGTAAAAAGACTAGCTATGGTTCATACACAACATTACCAGCACTTGATGGAGTTTGATGGTTTTGGATTTCTGTGAAGACAGGTGGTTTTAATTAACTTGCAACACAATTATTTACAATTTACTAGTGAAAATGAACTTTAGAGTGACACTGACTTAGTGAACTCTTCAAAAAAAGTACAGACATCTTTGAATATGTTATTCCACTAAAATGGCTGACTAAAGTTGACATTTTGTTTTTTCGTAGTTTACCTTCAAGTCATTATCTAATTCTTATAAACACATATGAACACTGAAGAAAATTCTTAAAATCCTGATGCAAAAAAAAAAAAAGCTATGAAAATATAGTGAAAGCTTTAAAACACAGTGGGACATCTCCCTTGTTCAAATGGGTCACTGCTGACAGGCACAACAAATAGTTTTAAAATACAAAAGGACAGACAAATTCAGCATCAGTAAATTATTACTTCAACTTTTGTTCACTGAGAAACAGGGAAGTGTCACAGTAGATGAAATATTTAAAAAATAATAAATAAATAAAACAGTTGACAGGTGAATATCATCACTACTCATCACTAAGGAGAGAGATAAGACTAAAAACACCACATTACTACTTCCCAGTGGCTGACTGGAGGGGAAGCTCAGTAAATCTATGTTGGATTTAATGGAAATGACAGAGGGGAGTTTGGAAGTACCCAAACAGGAGAGCAAAAGCAATCTTGACACCATGCTGTAGTATCCCAGAAAATATACAGCTGTTTTCAAAGGATAATATTCCAGTGGATTTTAAACCCAGCAACACTCTCAGACAGAGAATGGCTCATCCAAAGGATAAAACACCCAAATAGGAGCTCAGCGATGTGGCAATGTTTATCTCTACATTGGAGAAGCTGACCAGCAGATACACAAACAGCTGGTTCAACACAGAAGAGCAAACTAAAATCGAGTCAAGAATCACCGGTTCATTTACATCTATAGGACAAGTTACACTCGTTTAAAGACAGCAATGTGCACATTTCGGAAATTGAAGTTAAATGGTGTGTGGCAGAAATAGAAGGCGGCACTTATATTAAACATTAAAAAAAAAAAGCAATAAGCCGATGACCTGAACACCTACTCACTTTTTTCACCTTTTATGTTACAGCCTTACTCCAAATTATAATAGATTAATCTTTTCCCTCAAATTTCCACACGAATACTCTATTATGTCAATGTGAGAAAAAATGTTCTGGTTGTTTTGCAATTTTGAAACAATTAGAATACAAAAACAAAAAGTAACTTATCTTCGCACTTTGTTGATGAAGCTCATCTTTGGATGACAACTTCTGAGGAATAAGCTGATAGGCCAGTCACTTATTTTGGGTGGCATTAAATTGGAATGCTGTTAAAAAAAAAAGCACATTTCAAGGGGTTTCATCTGTTATCCCTGAAATACTGTTAAGTTTAGTTGTATCCAGTCTCATAGTGAAGTAGAAAATTTCAGTGGGTTGAGAATTTTTGAGTAGTACTTGGTTTTCAATTTGCATACAAGTTCTACTTAAATATTTCATCTGCTCTTGTGCAAATTGAACCTTGCAAAAAACGAATATTCCCCAAAAATCCCTCAGTTTTAGGTGCAACCATAGTTCTGCTGCTTTCAGGATGGTTATTCCACACTTTCTCTTTTCATTGCTCATCTTTTGCGTTTGTCTGCTTTCACATTCTCTGTTTCCCATAATGGAGTGCTTTTCCCTTTATGTGGTCAGACGTCAAGCTTCGCTGCTTGCTGACGGCCTTCCTTTTGAATGTTGTTTCTATTGCTGTACCGTCACAGATCACTGCCCAGAGACAAGAATGGCACCAGAGGAGTCTCCACTCATACATTTCCTGATGATGCTCATTGAAAGGGTGATTTTCTGCTTGTCTGGAACAGTAAGACATCCACATAGATAAATTTCTACCGTCATGAATAGAGCAAAATTGAACCCACTGGACCAGGATTTATGTCACGTTTCTTTGGATAAGTGACAGATTTTGTGATGACATTTAAAAAGAACACTTTAATGTGAATTTAGAATTTCTATCCGTTGCAAATTTCACAACTTCATAACCTGAAACTTTGTAGGTTTGACTTTGCACTCCGTGTTATCAGTCTTGAGTCAATGCTTAGCTTTTTAAAATAACATGACAAAGCAGTTTCCTACACTTAGACAGTAGCTTCACAGCTCTTTGTATCTGAGAAGGTCAAAAAACCCTGGCTTGTCCAAAGAAGATGCGGGTTTCAACAGCCTGCAATGCCTCATGGTTCTTAGAAGAAATATTATCATTACTGTTATTAATATTGTGTGAATTTTGAAATCAATTTTTTATATGCATTATGACACTTAGAAAAATGATGATTTCAGCATGTACAAGGTGCTGTGGCTTAGTTGGTCAAGGTGTCTGTTAACAGGAGATCTTTGGTTCAAATCCCAGCGGTGCCTTTGCTCCTCAACATGTATGGATAAAATCCTTAGAAAAACGGCAGATCAGTAGAGGACATTAATCCTGGTCACTGAGCTGTTGCTTTTGTATTTCTAACCATCTGCAATTTCACAACATAATTGCCTGAAACTTTTTCGGTTTGACTTACCATGCTTGAGCCAGTACTTTAGGTTTCATCAAAATCACATCACAAAGCAATTTATAACAGAAAGCCGGCAGCTAGACAAGGATCCGTCTCTGAGAGGGTCAAAACGCCTGACTTGTACATAGAGCAGTGTTTCTCAACCCTGGTCCTCACTGCCACACTGTCCTGCATGTTTTAGGTGTTTCCCTTCTGCCACACACCTGAATTGTATCTCTGGGTGATTAACAGGCTTCTGTAGTATTTGATGGTCATGCAATCATTTGAATCAGCTGTTCTGGATTATAGAGGCACATCTAAAACATGCATAGCAGGGGGGCAGTGAGGACCAGGGTTGAGGAACACTGACCTAGAAGATCGTATAAGCAGGTTGTAGAATCTATATTCTACAACCTGCGCTGTTTTAGAAGAAATTTTACCATTGCTGCTTATATTCAGTGAGTGTTTGTTTACCATGTGTGCCGACATTTAGAAACTTAATCATTTCAGTATTTAATGTGGCTTAGTTAAAGCACCTGTCTACTAAACAGGAGATCCTGTGTTCAAATTCCAGCAGTGCCTTTGTCTTAATAAATCTGTTTAAATGCTGGATGCATGCCATATTTCTTTTAGACATGTAACATATGAGGATATTTAAAACAAATAGTTTACCACTAGGTGTACTTTAATCAAGCACACAG
Source organism: Poecilia formosa (assembly GCF_000485575.1). Lineage (NCBI taxonomy): Eukaryota > Metazoa > Chordata > Actinopteri > Cyprinodontiformes > Poeciliidae > Poecilia > Poecilia formosa. Next base: position 277,223 of record NW_006800399.1, on the reverse strand, counting down.
TTATTTGTGGCTAGAAAATGCTGCATGCCGACTGTCAAGTTTTTTGCTCTTTCTAAACCACCTCAGCTTCTGCCCAAACTTGAAAAAGCTTGCTT